>NC_057814.1:625209561-625484301 GCF_018294505.1 Triticum aestivum | reverse complement strand
TTGGGGGGAGGGGGGGCATCGGTCGAATGGCGGGCGCGCGGAAAATTCCCTCCTGCCAATTTGCGTGCAAGATAGAGAAAACCGCAAAGGAGGAGGGAAAAACAGGAGATTTGGAGGATGCGGGGTGATTTTTAGAGGTCGCTATAGAAAAATTTGCAGGATGGTCCGATATACAATACCTGTTCGGCGGATTTTTCGTCCAAGTACCGTATATAAGCGATTATTTTACGAGCCGGGTAGATATAGTAGCGCTGCTAGAGTTGCTCTAACCAAGTCAATGACATTGGTAGCATCCCTAGCACAAGTCACGAATGTACATTGCTTGCACGCCAAGCCTCTCGGATCTGCACGCACGCACGCATATAAATTTGCAATGGTGCGACTGCATGAGCTATATAATTAGACCGATACCGATTGACCCTCTACTGTTACATCATCAGTTAACGCCGCCGGTCATGGGGCACGCCGCGTCCCTCTTGGGGGTCACACACCATGTGCACATGGGCGGGTGCTTGGACGAGCTCCGGGCGGCCAGGGATGAGTGCCACCCCAGGGCGATCAAGGCGCGCGACGACCCCGCCAAGCGCGTCCTCGACGCGGAGGCGTGCGTCAGGGCTACAGCGGCGCTGCGCGGGTGCTTCAGCCAGAACCTCCCGTGGTTCGAGGACGAGATCGCCCGCATGGACCGCGGCCTCGACGAGGATCTCAAGCCCTCGCCGGAGCAGGTGAAGGAGGAGAGTCGTCGAGTGTTTCGGTGGTGGACTGGCATGAGGAGAAGCTAGCTAGGCCGGCATGATTAATAAGTGTACTCGTAGCTAGCTATGCCATGCATGCATGCTTGATCTCTACACAGACTAGTAGATTGATTAATTAATGGCAAAGAAGAATTAGTGTTGGATCTAATCCACTCTACGCAGAATACCCATACTACATGCTTTTCTTTACTAAAAAAAACAATACCCATACTACATGCTTTTCTTTACTCAACCCTTGCATGTGCTTCGTACACGGTACGGCTCTCTCAACTCTGGCATTGGAGCACGCAGTATATATATTAAATATTTCTAAGACTTCTTTTAAGTAATACCATCATCGCGTAACTTTATTAATTATCAAATCACAAATACATCAGTCAATGCGTGCAGAAAACAATAAAACTGGGACAATATAGTTTGTTGAGTGCTTTCTATTGGGCGCTCGGCAAAGCTTGCTATTTGCCGATGACGGATGAAAAGGAACTCCATAATCAAGAGAAACTCGGCAAATATACTAGTACTAGTGGTTGGGGCACAACCTTGGTGCGCATCTTGAGGCGGGGCATGAGTGTGCGTACCAATCTAGCCGTTGGAATGAGTTAAATACACTACAGGTGCCCTAACTTGTCCGGCGCGAGCAGTTTGGTGCCTAAACTTAGAAAATACACAAAAGCTGTGTCGTAACTTGTCTGGGCGTCCAAATACGGTGCCTCTGAACGTATGCCGCTGTATTGATTGCCAGCGTGTCGCTCGGCCACATGTCAGTGGTTGCAGGCGCTGCACGCGTGCTGTGAGCTATGCGTGTTGTTTTTTTACAGAAATGCCCCTGGATTTTATTTAATTCTCACAAAAAACACCCCTTGATTTTAATTAATACTCGCAAAAAATACCAGAAAGCGAGCGTGCAGGAAATTCGAACATGAAACATCCTAATCGCCTCACAATCGAGCGGACCAGGCGGACAAGTTAGGGCACCTATAGTGTATTTAACTCTGTTGGAATTGAGAATGTGCTTGTACAGTACTAATGAGCGTCAATCGTTAAAACAACAATGTATGAAGGAAAAGAATTTTGGTCTTCGTTCCGTCATTCTTCACGGCCCAAAATGCAGGTCAAGACCAAATATATCAGCATCTATAAGAAAGTGCATCTCCCTTATGCATGTCTCTTACGCAAATCTTACAAGAATTCCTACAAAGACTGTTGAATATTACACAACCGATAAGAAAAGGCGAGCACACGATCCATCCGGCCCGCCAGACGCCAATCCACGGAAATCCAACCGGCAAATCAACCATGACAGTGCCAGCAGCACGAGCAGGCCAACAACCTGCAATAACAAGAACCGAGAAGTCAGCAGATCGTCCAGGGCACCGCTGGTGGCCATAGCGCGCTCAGCCTGGTCTCCTCCCGTCAATGGCGCGACGGCGCTGTTCTCCGGGCTGAGCAGCAGCAGCGACCTCTTCTGAAGAATATTAGGCACTGAGAGGTACTGGGATAGAACACATAGGAGGAAGGGGTAAGAAAAGATAATGGGATGAGATGGTCACCTTCAGTCACTTGATCCAGCTGCTACTTGAGGCCCAACGAGGCCAGCGTCCCCTTGATTCACCCGCTACTTGGGTAAGCGTATCTTCCAAATTAGGTAAAAAAACATCTTGAGAAAATTTGGTTGGGATGCTATACCTCATCCTTGTTAGCTTCTAAGCCTCCTCGTTGCTGCAACCATATGTACAATTAGAGAAGGCAAGCGTGTCCATCTCATACCACAAAGGGTCCATTCTGACGAAGAATTTGAACCATACCCCTGCCCAGCTCTTCTATTTCAGGGGTAAATCTCAATCCATCAAAATTTACACGGTACGTCGGTTTCTGAATCTCCATGGGTAGGCCATTATTTACAAGCCGAGCATCTGTTTTATTCAGATAAAAGACCTTGTACTTCTTTATCATTGGTAAAATCTGTTTTCCCGATTACTACTTATACAATCTTTATCTGGGCATGCATGTGATTTAGATACATCATGAGAAATAGAGAGATGCAAAGAAATCTGATTATGGTAATAGGATATAATGGATGAACTGCAGGGAGGCACGGAGCAAAGATATACCTGTTCAACTCTCCTTTTCAGCCTTGGAGGCATCTCTTTCAGTATGCAGACCTCATCTCTCAATGATGCTATGGAGTAGTCCACATCAAATATACTCCCTCCGTAACTCACTGTAGGTAAAGCAATAGAAAACGATAATATAGAGGATGTCCTTAAGTGAATTGTTAAGAATTGCAGTAACTGCAGAAAGAAATGCTGACCTAGGATTTGCCCAAAATGAAGTTTTATTCAACTCTGGCACAATGAGTGTGCCATTCACGTAACCTGCAACCGTCACCATCTCGCATATCTGATTTAACAGTGCAACTTACAACGTTCAGTTCCAGTATTTCAACAGCAGCAATGGCTCAAAAATGTAGACCACACAGTAGATGCATCGAGATTGTCACAAGCTGTACTTACAAAGGCACACATCTGGTTGAGACCACCATTGTAGGACACCACCAGATAGCCATTGTTCAAATGGAGGTTTCCTGAAGAAAGAAACAATAAGGTCAAATGGTGTCAGAGACTGCAACAGGCTTAAAATTAGTATTCAACAGCACATGAGATACATACTGGTTAATCCACCATTGATATGAAGTGTTCTTGTCAAATACCAAATCCTTGGACCAAATTGATCCGCCATGAACTGGTCAATCCAAAAGGAGGCGCTAAACCAACAAAAATCTCATAGGGAAGGCAACAAATGGAAAGGGAAAAGCATCAATGGAAGGCCAAATATTCAGTAGTATATTCTACAATGCTAGAAATCAGCTTCTTTCACCTTTCGTGCATCTCATCGTGCTCAACACTGTTTAACAGTAAAGTGCAACTTATAGGGCCATGACTCGTGAACTACAACAACATTGAATTGCTAACTATATTCATATTTGAAAAATTCAGTTTACATCCATTGAGCACCCTTTCACGGGCATACAACTGAAAGTATCTCAATAGGTCACATGAAAATGAAAATTCATCTAATTCACAACACTTAAATGCTTAGCTAAATGTGTCATGCACCAACTTCCACAGAGGTTTGAAAAATAAGCTTCACATCGACAATGTGAAGCTATGACCGATGACACCGACTAATGAATAACTATCCAAGAAAGCGAAGACAAAAAGTATGCAAAGTGGACCGTAGAACACTATCATGTCGTGTTACCTGCCAAAAATGGAACCGCGAGGTGCCGCCAAGAATGTTGTCTCATGTTGTACACTGCCTCTGCTCGTCGTGAATAAAACATACATGGGCATTTACCTCATTAAGTAACCCAAAGTATGCAGCTGCACCCAACGGTAGATGAAAGACAATCAAACCATCGGGCTGACCATGCATGGAAATAAGATCAGTGATCTCGTGTGATTGGCAGCACTCGACGATTCTGATATCACATACCGGGAAGAAAAGATGGATCAATAAGAAACAATAGCTAAAATTCACGCATGATAAGAGGAAAATTCGAGTCTAAGCAAACATTATTTAACTTGTTTATTATTTAATAATCAATCAAATCTTATGTGAATGAGCATCTGATATTAGTAAACACAACATGGAATGCCTTGCATCATACCTGAGAACCACGGTTCATCCTCTATTAGTTTGGAGATACAACTTTCAGCTCCTAGGAAATGAAAAGATTGACCAGTCACCTAGCACAGTATGCACCGTTTTAACATGTCAAAAGATCTTCCAATTGAACATGTGCTCAGCTCCTCCCCGCCAAATGTATCATTTAGGAGTGATTTGATTGGCCCCCGCCTTATGTCATGGCAATATTTCTACCCCATTTGGATTTGATTAACTTGATAGAAGGGCGGGATGTGTTTCACTGGAATCTAACTACATTTGGGTCCTTCATAGTCGATTCAATGTACCGTGCACTATCGTACTCAGAGATTCCAGTGAATAATAATAAACTAATATGGAAATCGAAGATGCCATTAAAAGTTAAAATCTTCATGTGGTATCTTCGGAGAGGAGTTGTGCTAACTAAAGACAATCTGCTCGACGCAACTAGCAAGGAAGCAAGAAGTGTAGCTTGTATGGATCATGGGCACCACAACCGCAACAGATTTTGAGGCACCGATTGTAGTTGCCCAGGATCTCGATGGCAGTCGAAGGATTGCGAAGGATGAGTCATCAATCATGCTTCTAGAGGAGGTATCTGTGGAAGGAGAGGATGTTGTCATCGTGACTAAAGTGAAACACCATGTCATCGCTGTGCTCTGGTAGGTGTCGACTTGAGGATGATGCACTACATCGCCGGTGGTAGGAGCTGCCACACAACGAGGAGCTAGTCGCGGCCGACGGCGCCAAAGCTGAGGCGGTCTTGCTCAGATGGTAGATAAGACATGATGAGGGTGGCAAGGCCAGGCTGGAGATCTGGCTTGTGTGATGTAGTAGTCTTACCGAGGCACAGCTGACCATGCTCGATGCGATCAAGATGTGCTCAATTAGTGTTAGTTGGATTAGGCAGACATAAATCCGATCGAAATATTGGCTAGAGCAAACTCTACGTCATGTAGAGAATAAAGGAAGTTCATAGGCATATGAAAAAATATTTCTGTTATATTAAATAATACTACATCAGGAAGTAGCGATGTGAAAATAGAACAAACCGCCAATATTTCAGCAACTGTAGATAAAGAAATAATTTTCATTATAGTTGATCAATAGATGTTGAAGTGGTGTCTCCATCGATTGGTGCATCTCTCTTAGAACCTTTAGCATTTCACCCCGAGGGGAAAAACCATTCAGACCTGGAGGATGTCATTGAACTGAAAGTACGACCTTCGCCAAGTGAAAGTAGGCTAGTTTTTCTGCTCATCATGTAGTACACACAATAATTAGGAATGCCATTTTGGACGAGCTTCTGACAGCCAGAGCACCTGCATGGGTAGTTGGCATTGTGCCTCCGTGTCCATGCCCATGCCCAGTCGTCGCCGAGAAGAAACACACGGTTTCCTCCTCCAAACCTCCGGTCATACTGCTCGGACGAGCCTAGTACTACTGCAAGTGCTTTGGAGCCTGTTGTGCCAACAAAGAGGACCTGGTGGCCTAAATCATTCACCTCCAGCCATTGGCCTCTATCCCGGGGCCTGATTATGGGCGCTCCTCCCCATGACACCGCTACAATACCGCACCCAGTCGCCCTGGACACAGACACAAGCCGCCGGCTTCCCCTGCGTCCCTGTGCTATTATGTTGGCATAGGTTACATCGTGTGTTTACCCCCGCTATATATGAGAGGCCTAGGATACAAGTGCCCTACTTGGACACGACTCCATATTGTATCTAAACACAATACAACTACAAGTCCAAGTGTAAACTACATTGTACACAATATTCGACACAACTCTAACAAACTCCACCTTGGCGAATATTCTCCACCACCCTGAATTCGTCCATGCGTCAGACTTCCATGTACATTGAACTTGAGCTTATCCCATGGGCACCGCTGCTACTCCAAATACTCCATATGACTCCACCTGCAACTTGTAGTCCCTTCTTTTCTTAACCACAATCAACACTCGAGCAAAATTAAGTTCCTTGTTACTCTAGTTTGTGCTCCCAACTTCCAGAGTATCCGTCCAACGACATCACACATCGATCACTGACCTGCGTGAGAGTAAACAACTCACATATTGGGTGTCACACATAAGAGTTATCTGAACTCAACATCACCGCTCTTTCTTGACCGCCTGTCTGAAACTTGAAGGAATTTCACCATTGCTTGTACTCATCCCGAGTCAAATTCGCAGTTGTCTCATCACATGTATGACCACCCGAGCCCTGGCCCATCTCCATGCCCCATGCATACCGCACGCCTCTCCGCTATTACCGCGTCGAACCTCCGCTGTCCCGGTCGAGTCTCAAGGGTCGCAAACCCACACCACTCAACCCCCACTTCAGAGTACCATCGATCATCACCGACCGATGATGAGTTTCACGCTTCCATCAGACCACTGGGCTCCAGTCCAAACTGCGTGTCACTCGCTTTTTCTCCAGCTGAAATAGGCTTCGATTCTCTGGATCCTTACACCATAGCCCCTCAATACAGCTCCACCTTCAACAAGACTCCATGGTAGATGATCAGTCCACCCCCGCGCCTCATCGACTTCAAGCTCCATGTATACACCATCTTGAATCAATAACGCACCATAGTCTTGTCGAAGCCACACAAGCCCTCGGGCATGTGTCACGTGGTTCCACGCCCCAGAAGTCGGTCACCATCAGCATCGCGCTCCTATGTCATCGCCGATCTCACCACCGTTTTCTGTACCAACCGACTTGCATCGATCCGTCAGACTGACAAGTTTGACTCAGGCTCCCAAATCATCCCATTAATGTCCATCCATCACATGATAATTCCATCACCGCTGACATGACTTGCCGCAACGCCTTCAAGCATCCCTGTTGTGCCAACAAATTTTGCACCCTTGTCTACGATAACCCAAGGTTTTCAGTTCCGTGAACTTCTCTACCTCAAACTTGATACCCGTTAATGCCATGGTCCTTTGTATGGCTGACCTGCGAAAAATTATCCAAGCTTTTCACGCGATGCCTCAAGCAACCGGACAAAACCTCCGCGTACTACTAGCAAAGTCTAAAGAATTATAATCTTTAGCCTTCACGTGGTGGCTTGGCTCCCTTGCACAAAACTCCAATGCTAGCTTTGCTTTGCCTTGTCCTTGCCTTCCAATGGATGTGTTCGCACATGAACACGTCACCGTGTACCCTCGACGCCGGGGGTGATGCACCGCAGCTCACGTCGAAGGAGACCCACCGGAAGCGCGGTACGCAAGACAATCCGGCAGGCGCTTTTGAGAACCCGAAATCCCACACGCCCGGGAGGGACCCCGTCAGGGCGCGCGGCGGCTATGGGCTGCTCTAGGTCGACCTGATCGCCCCTAGGGCCTCGAGGTTCGCCGCCCTGCAACAAGAAGAACAGACGAAGAACGAGGAAGAAGAAGAACTAGGGTTAAGGAGAAAAGATAAAAAATAAAAAGTGGTAGATGATTTTGTCGATTGTGTGTTGTTCAATCGGTCGTCACCCCTTAGGTATATAAGAGGCGGCTGGACTTCCCGTGCAAGGAAAATGCTTGGATTCACGTCCAAAACCCTAGTCAAATTCGGATTGGTTTTATCCGAACTTTCCAAAACTGTTCGGTTTAAACTGGCTGCACCTTGCGAGTCTTTTTTGTGATGGTAAACGACCTCAGATGGAAATGAGTCCAAAAGCAATCTTGATCGTTTCGACGAGAATAACAACTGCCATGTTGAACGTTTTTTGATCAGAGGTAATCTTGAGGGTCAAATCGCTCGTGCAAAACAGGCTATTATTCGCGCTACCTCGCGCAAAACAGGCTATACTCTCGCTACCAATCAGACATGGCGTCTTGTGGGGCGCGCCATTTTCTGCCTCTTGATAGAGCTGCATTCCGATGGCTCTAACTTTTGCATACGAATTCGGATTGGAACGACTTTTATACCAAAATCGATCGTTTCGACGAGTCGAAGACAATCCATGTAGATAACTTTTCCATACGAGGCGGTCTTGGGGGCGTAATGAGCCGAATAGTGTTCTGAATACAAAATCTCAGTATTTCGAACACAACTTCGGCTTTCGAGATGAGATCGGATGGCGATGGCCCAAACTTCAAAGATGTTCATATCGACAATACGAAACTTTGTTATGTAGATCACTTCTCCATTTGAGGCCATATTAATTAAGTTCTTGACCGTGTCAAAATCTGGTGTCAACACATGCCCCCCTATTTTCTGGCAAAACTTGCGTGCCAAAAAATAATTTGCAATGTATTTGTTCTAAGGACTATGTCAACACTCCATCGGCCATTTATATTTCTGAGGGCAATAATTATGTATCGGCCATGTTTATGCTAAGGGCGATAGTTATTTATCGGCCATGTCTTTGCTTAGGACGATAGTCATATATCGGTCGTTGCTTATTTGAACCTCTTGATGCAACCTGGGTGAAAACTTCTCAACTTATATAACAATCCGATGATAAGGTTCCATAGATATGTATCTCAAAGCCATCCTCCGAATCATATTATTCACCCTTTCGGTAGGATTTTGCAGATAATCAAGAATGAACTTCCTCCAATCCTTGCTTTGCCTGCATAAAAGTTTCATTAGTGGCCGAGGTGGTGAGCTGCAATTCGGCCTTATCTATGTTGGCAAAAATAAGCATCGGCTATTGATAGATGTGCAATACACCATGCCGGACATGGTAGCCGGATGCTTGCTATGCCAACTCTCTCCAATTGTCATGTCTAAATATATGAACAATTTTAATGCAACCCAAGGTAAATCTTGCATCTAGACATACCCCAAGATAAACTATAAGTGATTCATCAAAACATTGATAACCCTTGGATATTTGTTGCACTACTCATAACGGATCACCGAAAGCCTCAATATGAATAGCACCTATAGCAAGTAAAAGAGTCAATCCGAATAACAATGCATATTCGGCCTTGATTAATCGTGCATAAAAATATTCTAAGCGGCATGAGGCTTCAAAAATAGTACCATAAAGAGATATATAAACAACACCAACACTTTGGCCATTTCTATGAATTGAACCATCAAAACATAATCTCCATAGTACTAGAGAGACAAGGCTAATATTAATATTATGCATGACATTAATCCGATGTTTAGTAATAAAATCAGCTATGATTTGGCCTCTTATAGATCTCAAAGATGCATAAGCCAAATCATATCCAAACAAAGTATAAGCCCGCTAACCAATTTGTAGGGGAACGCGACAGAAAACGAAAATTTTCGGTATAGCAAGCACGCCCAGGACCACTATGGAGACTGCATACAAGGTTTGATCTGATCCGTACCGACTCGAAGCGCAGCGGAAGAAGAGTCGGTGTAGATCGTCGGTGCAGATCCCCGCAGCTAGGATTTACAACCTCCCAACCGCGAGGATGTACTCCCTCTCCGGACAGCCCTTCGGGAGGCGGTCGGACAGTCCCCCGGACAATGTCGCGGACAGCCCTTCGGGAGGACCCTCGAAACTCGGACGGAGACTCGGACAGCCCTTCGGAGGACACTCGAACAGCCCCTCGGGCAAAAGATCGAAACTACAATCTCTCTACGGGGTTGCACACATACGGTGTCAGCTATCCGGCAGGGCTTCGCCGTCCAGAACTAGTTCCTGCCGGAACCCAGACAGCCTTACGGCTCTACGAAACTCTTTTCGTGGGAGGGAGAGAAGAAGCCAGATAATGCATGGCATGTGTATGAGAGCAAGGGATGAGTGTGGAGGGCTGCCCCTCCACCTCCATTTATAGTAAATCCCAAGGGGTAGGATAGTTTCACACAAAAACCCAAAATGCACATGAATGAAGTCCTTCCACAAGGACCTAGAAGTGAAACCAATGAACAAAAGGGTCCCCAAGGGGGGGTACCCCATGTGGCCGGCCACACCCCCATGAGGGGCCCAAAAAATGGGTCCTATCCATCCATGTCATCCCCAAGATCTTTTGGAGCAAAGCCCCAAAAGGTGGCTTTTCATAAAGTAACCATAAAGCTGATTTTCACTATTCACGACGACATTTTTCAGCGTCTGATCGAACTGAAAATATTTATGTGGGCTAACAACATTTCCAGTACCCACTAAAATGTTTTTCAACGCTTTCCGAAACAATTCCGGTTTTAGTGATTTTCATCTGCGAAACGCATCTGAAGTGGCTCCGGCAGCTCCGGAACATTTCTGGTTTTTATCTCAGAAAATTCTGAAAAGCTTCCAGAATGATTCTGGCATCCTCCAAGAATTATCAGGCATGTGCCGAAACCAATTTGACTTAATGGTGTATCCCGAAACAACTTTTCGGTATCATCGAAACTTATCCGATGACCTCTCTCTGCGGTACGATTCCGCTGTCCGAAACTTTTTCGGTGATTTTCTCTCAGACTCCCTGTCTAGTATTCAATAGATAGATGACCCTTAAGCGTGTGACCCTATAGGTTCGGTGAAGTATAGACATGACCTGGAACCCCTTCCGATCAATGATCAACATCGGAGCCGTGGACACCCATATTGACCCCTATACCCACACGAATGAATATTCGAGTGAACCTCCAGTTGCAGTGAGCTATTCCTGTTGCTTCGCGATATGTCACAAACACCCAAGGTGAGATTTATTGCATGCCCATGGACGAACAATTTGTCCACCATGCAAGTTACCTCGTTACCGGTTTTGTTCTCTTTTCTCGTTTCCGTGTTCCGGCATCCCAGTGATCAAATCACAATGTGTCTGGCCAGACGATGATGGATACCGTTACACCGAGAGGGCCCGAGTATATCTCTCCATTGTCGGAGGAGCAAATCCCAATCTTGAGCTATCTTGTTACTTCCTATACTTTTCCGTGAACCCGAAAGCTGCCGTAATAGCCACCCAGTTACGGATGACGTTTAACAAACCCCAAAGTTCACGAAGCAAGCACGAAGGAACTTGATACTCTCATGGTCTAAGGAATTATGCAAACATTAACTATCTCAATGATATTAACCATAAACTTGTGACGAAGGTATCTCATAGCTTAACATCAATTTGGGTCGATTCAACACAAGTGTTCTACCAACATAGCGCCCTCAGAATTGCCAGCATAGACATGCCCATGATCAGGAAAACAGGATCATCATGCAATACATGAGCCAGTCTTAGAGGCAAGACTAGGAATACATTTTACCGTTTAGTATACCACACGTGCACATGAGTTTCCCTCCGAGCCTCGTGGATATTGCAGACTCGGGAATCATTGCAGTTATAGCATGGAAGCTAAACATTCATTACAAACTTTGGAGATACAAAATAACTGTTATTACTGCCTCTAGGGCATATCTCCTACACAATTCTGCAGCTATGAATTGGTCTATGCAGCATATATTCAATGACATCGGTCATGATGTCTCAACTTCATTCAATCATAATATAGGCATACATATAAATTTCCATGAGCACGTACCTTGTCTCGCTCTCCAATCGAACTAAGGACGATGTTAGAATACTACACCGGCCATGCATTGACATACTCTTAGGACGATAGATACATATCGGCCATTACCATGTAAACTTCATTCAAAGCACATATATCCGAAATAAACAAATGAAATGACAAATCAAGTATTTCGGCCCTTTGGATCAGCAACAAACTTGTAGCTAATTGGGCCAAGGCTGAGAATGATCTGCTTGAAAAAGGGATCGAACCACAGACAATGAACTGGACAAACCGTTGCCGGACTTGGTTCTTCGGGGCTGGCGGAACCTTGGACCCTGTATCAGGGAGGTGCGTTTGGACGAACGAGGTTTTGAGAATACCAGTCAAGAAGATTCAGCAATATATCGATGCAGCACAGGAAGGGACGTTCGTTCCAGACAGAGAGAAAGACGAGCTCACAATGGCCCTCGGGAATCCTGAGCACCCTGGACGGACACGAGGCACGCCAGGCTCCGTTCCGTGGAAGGCTGGTTTTCCGGACGCGGGCGGTTACAAAAGCCAGGAGAGGAGGAAAAAAGTGGAGCAGATCCAAATTCAGAAGCTGCACGAAAGGGTTGAAGCGCTAGAGGAACGAGACGGCAATCGACATGCCGAAACTACCCCCGAAGCTACACCACCATCTCAGCGGAGAAGCATCGTGGCTTCCACCGAGCTCATTCAGCCGGAGCATGTCTTGACGGCTCCTGCTAGCAACCCCGTGGATGCTATCACGGAGTCTCAACATTGCCACCTTATGGCGCAATGGCAGAACTTCAAAGTCAAGGCGGCTGTTGGCTCTGTTTTACCTCCCGAACCCGGCGCAACCTAGCACTGTCGGCCGATTCCAGAAGGATATGCTAGGGTGATGGTGGATGAAATAACGGAGGGATTTGAGGACCTCCAGCTTGACCACCCTACCGGTGAAGGGGAGACTCGGCTGGGTTCTGCTCTGAAGACTCCATGCCTATGGCGGAAGGAGCTCATCAACCTTCCGAACTGGACGGCTCCGGCGAGTAAGGGCACTCTGCCTCCTCCTCCGGCGACCGATCAGGGCACTCAGCCTCCTTCTCCGGCGCGTGGCGGCACTCCGCCTCCTCCTCCGCCTCCTCCTTCGGCGAGTGATCAGGGCACCCAGCCTCCTTCTCCGGCGCGTGGCGGCACTCCGCCTCCTTCTCCGCCTGCGCCGGCGCGCCAGAGCAGTCAGCCTCCTCCTCCTCTGCCTCGTCAGCAAGGGCGGAAGAGACCCGCCGCCGCTCCGGCTGCTTCGGCGCTTCGTAGTCCTTCTCCCCCGCCTCGTAAGCAAGGAAAGAAGACAGCCGCAGCCGCTCCGTCTGCTCTGCCGGCGTCTAGCAGTACAGCTGCCAGAGGCGGGAGGCAATACAGATTCAGTCCTTCTCTGAAGACTCCAGAGAAGTTACCATACGAGAGGACCGAGGAGGAAACCAGGAAGATCGTGCGAGCCGAAGTGGCAAACTTCTTTGAAGGGGAGAAAGCAAAGAAACATCCACCTCCGGAGGAGGAGGTAGATCCGGTGAAAGCAAAGCGCACTCTGGCTGCCCTGACAAAACCACCAAAGTCTCCGCCGAGAGGCAACTATGAGCGCATTCTTACAAAGACATATGCCGAAGCGGAGCGGTCGGGAAGTACTGTCAGTGATCAAAGGTTAAAAGAACGACGAGCTGGGAAAAAAATTGCCCAGCTCGGCGAACAAGCGAACCAATCGTGCCCCCCGCTCAAGGTGTCAAAAGACATCGTCGCTAATGATCCGAGGATGGTGGCCGGTTATAGCAATCTTGGAGATTACCTGCCCGACGATGTACATTATGAAATCGTGGAGGTGGACGAACACAAATACCATTACGGGAAGCCTCTCGTCAAAGATGAAAGATCTCTAACAATGATGATGCGAAGATTACATGATTGGTACATGAAAACCTGCAGAGAGTCTGATCGGATGAATACTTTGACGCTGAGAGAGAAACCGGAGCATGACGTCGTTGGAATTGAACTGCTGAATGTTCCATTTGAGGATTTCTTCCAGTTTTACAATAAAAAGGCCCTCGATAAAACAACGATCACTTGCTACTGTCTGTAAGTAGTACTACTTCTGTCATTAAGTCTCTCTATATAGGTCAGCTCTTTCATTGCATGTTTTTATAATTATCCTCACTATATTATGCAGACTGAAGATCGCCGAATTGAAGAAAAGACAAATCGGTGATATTGGGTTCATTAACACAAATCTCATAGATGCATATACGGTTGAAAAACATCCCAAAGAAGCCGAGGCCAACTTGCTACGATCGTTGGTAGTAAATCAAAACAAAGATATAATACTCTTTCCTTACAACTTCAAGTGAGTGTTACTGTCTTCTGCATATTCGGTTTCCCTTATTAGTCCAGGTTATGGTAATGTAATTGATGACTTATGCATGCATGCGCAGCTTCCACTATATTCTCCTAGAGATTAAGCTTGAGCAGGGAGTAGTAACCGTCTTAGACTCGAGACGAAAAGATCCCCAGGACTATGCGAACATGACTCAAATGCTCGAGAAGTAAGTTAAATCGATCATTATCCACCATATCAGCAACTTTGTTCATTTCCTGATATCAAGTAATTGTTTTCTTTGTCTGGCAGGGTTTGGAGAAAATTCACCACAAAAGCTCCGGGACTGCCGAAGAAGCTGCAATTTAAACACCCGAAAGTAAGTACTATAGTAGCATGTTCCGCGCATCTCCTAGTGATTCAAGCGCTAGTTTCATCAATACCATTTAGCATGCTTGCTTATCAGTTTGATTGACCTCTATTTCTTGTAAAGTGGTTGTGGCAGGAAGCCGGGAATAATTACTGTGGATACTACGTTTGTGAGTCCATCCGCTACACGACCTGTGAGCGGGGCTACTCTGACGAACAATATGAAGTGCGTAAGCAATAATATTCACAATTTTATTTTATTACCATCATTTCTGTTGAGTTTCATTTATTCATATATATATGTATTGACCCCCTTCTTCAAATTAGATGTTTCGGAAGCGGGATGAACTCCTAGCACCAGATCGTATGCGAGGAATTGAAGAAGAATTGGCGGCATTCTTCCTTGACCACGTGATCGCTGAAAACAGAGAATACTATGTGGACCCTGTGTTCTTACAATTTAATTAGGAGATTGTATTGTAAGAGATAATTATTGTATATATGTAGCCGGTAGTGTCGGATAGATATACGAGAACTTGTTGTTCGACCAATCTCTCGGAGAAGGAGAGGTGGTCGATATCACTTCTCTCTGTATGCATATGTTCATGACGATCTTCTGTTTCCTTCATTTGATTACTAGCTAGAGCGTGTCTAGTCCTCTCCATACGTATATAGTAGGTAGTGTCGACCAAGCACGGAGATAAGAGAGGACACTTCTCTCTATTAATTAGCTAGCTAACACAATATATGAAACACCTAAATTAACCCCCCAAAACCCCCCAACCCCCCCCTTTCAAAAAAAACAAAAACCCCAGGCCCTGAAATGCTGACGCGTGGATGACTATTGGTCCCGGTTGGTGACACCAACCGGGACAAAAGGCCCTGCCTATTGGTCCCGGTTGGTGGCACCAACCGGGACAAAAGGCCCTGCCTATTGGTCCCGATTGGTGGCACCAACCGGGACCAAAGGCCCCCCTGCCTGGGCTGGCAGCAGCGGCCACGTGGAAGACCTTCTGTCCCGGTTCGTGTAAGAACCGGGACTAAAGGGTTAGGGCTTTAGTAATGACCCTTTAGTCCCGGTTCGAAAACCGAGACAAAAGGCTCTTACAAACCGGGATAAAAGCCCCATTTCCTACTAGTGGACGCACGCGATGGGCGAGGCACCATGGGCCAGTAAAAGATAACAAGGTTAGTTGGCCCGATTAATGAGAGGATGCCCAGGTCGGCCTGCGGAGGAGTGGCCCTAAGCCAGGCGGGCTGCGCGAGTGACGAGGTGAAAAATGGGCAGAGGCTCGTTTTATTTGTACCAAACATTATTGAGAGTTAAATAAAGTGTGGTGGTGACCCCTAAAAAAAAGGCTAGTCACCGCACGCTGTTTAAATCTCGGACGCCCAGTATTGCTATTGAAAGGTTGAAAATGCCAAATCGCCGTGGGATGGTCGTAGCTCGCCCCGTTTTACTGTTTCTCACTTTGTATTCAAGTAAAACGTGATAAACATACAACTTTTTTCCAACCCATACTTTATACGTTTAGACTTTGAATGTGCAAACGCTGCTTTGCTGCCGTGCCAAATTACTTTTTCCACTAGCAAAGCGTTAGCTAGTGTGAACGCTATAAACTATTGAACATGTTTGCGGCGCTTGATATACGAACAAAATACACCGGCAGCGTTTGACACGGGAGAACGCTGCCACTGTTTATGGGACTAGCAGTGTTCGTGGTCCTGAACGCTGCCAGTGTGGCACGCAGTAGCAGCATTAACCCGAAACGCTGCTAGAGACCATCTACCAGCAGCGTTCCTCTTGGACACTGCTAGCAACCTATTACCAGCAGCGTGGCACTGACAGCATGCCGCCCGGATAATTACTACTAACTGGCTATCCGGAACGCTGCTAATCAGGGGTCCTGTACTAGTGCATGCCAAAGCTATCGTCATAAGTCATTCTCAACAAAAAGAAACTTTATTATAAGGACATGTACATTGATAAGGTACTTTTATCTTAAGCCTTGCATGTAATCTTGAGATGACGACAAAGAAAGCATGTCTACAATGGATTATCTTTTAGCTTCATCTTCAATAACTAGCAATTGCTAAAAACATGGTAAGACATATTGTGCTAAGAGGTCATCTCTTAAATAAGATAAGACAAGCCTTTCTTATGATTTCTCTCTCCCCCACCTCAGCATTTATCCTACATGACACTTATAAGATAGCATCATTGTACATGCCCTAATAAGTGGAGTCAAAGTTTCTGTTCCATGCATGCAACTAAGCAAATCAACTTGAGTGAACTATATTTTTTTGCTTATCTCCAAGTTGTTGGTTGATCTCCGGCGACGTGGCTGCATGCCAATGGCTTACATTCGTAAGCCATGAAGTAGACTTGGGAACTAACGATTTCCTGACTGATTCTGTCCGAGGATAAGAAAGTGAGGGTTCTTAATTCCGATGGAATTAGCAGCTGTAATGATGTGATTGGCCTTGGACCATTCAATGCAACAGAAGTTTGACATGGACTTTGATTCTTCACCGTGTTTGCCTTTCTAGAAGGATTTGTTTAGTTTGAGGTGGAGAGATAACATTGACTGCATGCTTTTCTATGTCGATCGCAACTAAGGAACTCTCCTATAAATTCAGCCCCGGCCAGCCCATCTAATTAAAACTGTATCATCATTTCTTAATTTTTGCCGAATCCCATTTCATTATCCCGGCCGAACGGCCAAACCACTACTGTACATCGCATATGTCTACTTTCCCGACTGCCAACCCGCCACCGCGGTTTGGCAACGATTCTCCCAGTCCCAACAGCTCCTTCCCTTCCTCACTCCCCATCGTCATCGGTGCGCTATCAACTTATCAGGGCTAACTACAGTTTTATCCCTCGTAAAACTTATGAAGAATACGAATTCAAGATGATTTATGTCTAGTGCTACGAATTTTGCTCATATATATGTACAATGAATTTCCTTATCACTGAATGATGCAGTGTTTACGCTACTGAGCATATTGGGAACCATCGCCATAGCTGGCTTCCTGTGCAGATACGTCAAGAAGCACGGCCTCCATGCCATCACTATCAGCACAGGTGCCGCCCCGGTTAGCACGGCACTGTACGCGGTGGCGCCGGACACCCAGATACGGGACGCCACCGTGGAGAGGTTCCTCAGGGAGATTGCTGGCGAGAAGCCCATCCGATTCACTCCGCAGCAGCTCTCGGGCTTCACCAACAACTACTCTGTCCGGCTCGGCGCCGGTGGCTTCGGTGCCGTTTACAAGGGCATGCTCCCCAATGGTCTCACGGTCGCCGTGAAGCGCCTCCACGCCGGAGGCCACGACGACAGGACCTCTCAGGAGCAGTTCATGGCCGAGGTGGGCACCATCGGGAGGACGCACCACATCAACCTCGTCAGGCTCTTCGGCTTCTGCTACGATGCCGCTGACGTGCGCGCGCTGGTGTATGAGTACATGGAGCACGGCGCGCTCGATTCCTACCTCTTCGACCGGAGCCGCCAAGTCTCTTTCCAGACGCTGCGAGACATCGCCGTCGGCATTGCGAGGGGGCTCCGGTACCTCCACGAGGAGTGCCAGCAGAAGATCGTGCACTACGACATCAAGCCCGGCAACGTGCTCCTCGACGGCAGCCTTACCCCAAAGGTGGCCGACTTCGGCCTTGCGCAGCTGCTGAACCGGGCGGACACCCACAAGAGCGTCTCCGGGATGCGCGGCACACCAGGTTATGCCGCGCCAGAGATGTGGATGCAGGCCGGCGCCACCGTGAAGTGCGACGTGTACAGCTTCGGCATCCTCCTGTTCGAGATCCTCGGCCGGAGGAGGAACCTCGACGAGACCGCGCCAGAGAGCCAGCAGTGGTTCCCCAAGCTGGTGTGGGTAAAGTATGAGAGCGGCCGGCTTCTGGAGGTCGTAGAGACTTGTGACGGCGCGGACGAGCAGGACAAGAAGACGGCGGACAGGATGTCTGAGGTGGCGTTCTGGTGCGTGCAGCAGCAGCCGGAGGCGAGGCCTCCGATGGGCGTGGTGGTGAAGATGCTCGAGGGCGAGATGGACATTGCTCCCCCGGCGAACCCGTTCCAGCATCTCATGGCAACGCCGAAGGTGGCAAACATGTGGACCACCGTGACAAGCAGCGTGAACACGGTCTCGACTGGGGTAGATATCGATGGTGTTTCTCGTGAAATTTGTTCGACATAAACTTGTGTGCTCGGTAGCCAAGCTAGTTTAGCTAGTAGCACATTTTCGTCTTCCCGTGTCCACTCTGCATGTATGGTGAGCACATGCGATATTGGCGATGTGTGCGTCGTATCGTTTAGCTCACAGGTCCGCTCGTGGGATGGCGCGAGCATCATGGACCGTGGGTTCTCCAGTCCTCCAATAAAATGAGAAGGGAAAGTTTTACGTACACTTGTATTCCTCATTACTCTTTGCGTTTGCTACCAGCTGTTTCTTGGGTCGTGGTGTCAGTGAGGAAAATCACACGTCACCGTGTATCGACGTTTAAGCCGAGTGACGAAACATGGCTACTCGACTTACATGAGTTACATCCACATAAGCTGAGCAAGGAATGGAGAACTCATGGCGAAAAAACGAGAAACGACTTAAATCCGAATGAGCCAAGAAAAAGTTTTCGGCTGTATGACACTCGGCTTAAAGATTTGGCTCGATAAAGATTTCTGTAGAGTGGCCGCCGTCGATAGATTCAACGGCTAGCATGAGGCCGCTGGTATAAGCCGAGTACCCTCCCCCGGAACTCGGCTTAAGTATAGCTTAGAAATTGCATGGCCGCACAAGCGCCGACCCCTTCGTCTTCAAATCAGGCCACTGCACGGCGACACCGCATCCGTCCGCTCATCGCCGCCACCCTCCGCCCCAAAACCTCACCGGCGACGCCCTATCTTCACCTCTCTCACTTCACCGGCGCCGTTCACTCCGCCAGCGACTCGCAGCCACCGTCATAACGCATCTGAGCCTCCTGGGTCGCTTCGAGCGACTCCGGAGGCGCCGCTGCAGCCTGCTTCGGAGGCCCTCCCTGACAGCCCCATTCACCTCGCCGCCGCCGGAGGAAGCCGGCCACCTGACGGACTGCGGCGGGGCGTCTTTGGCTGGGTTTTTTTAGTCTTCCCTGGTGGTCGCATCCTGATCTGGCCGCCGTTGTGGATGTTATGCGTTGCCGGCCTCCCGATCTAACAGTTCTCTTGTGATTGCCGACCTTCTGATCTGGATCATGTCCATGGCTTGGTGCCTCCCGATCTGGTTGCTAGCCCGTGATTCCGGTCTTCCAATCTGGTTGATGTCCATGGCTAGGAGTACGATCAAGACAATTATGCGGGGCTGGAGCATGGATGTTGCATACAGACGGCCGCTTGGGACGTGCACATGTGTGTAGATGACGGCCGCCGACTAGCTGCAGCCCATGGTCCTGGCCGCTTGCCTTGCGGATTACAGTCGCCATCGAAAGATTTTTCTGTGAGTTTCATCTCTGCAGATCCGGTGGTTGACTTCGGTGGCGAGAAGCAATCTATGGACGAAGTCATGCAGAGGGATGGTTGTGCTGCGGCGAGGGTCACATCGCATGTAGCTGCAGGAGTCGTGAAAAAGTGGTGGCGACAACCATGAATGACTCCGATGCTGGTGCTATTTGAGCACTCCGGGGCGAAAGCCTAGGTCTGACCCTAGTTGGGTATACCTGGCAATGCTGATGTCTTACATTGTCCTTGTCGAAGGCATTGTTTGGAATGCTCGGACTGATTCTTGAGTGTCGCCCCCTTTCTGAAGGTGTTGCTGTTGAAGAACCTCACCATCCGCGTGGTGCTATGAGATGACCGGTGCAGATATGATCATTGTTATAGTTTGCCGATGGTGGATCTGATCGCTTTGGGGCATTATTTTTTTCCTCGCCTACGCATAGTTTTGGTCTTATACGACTTTGTTATTTGCCGGCGTGTTTTGGTGTGTGTTGTTAGCATCCGAATTATGCAGAGGTCGGGTGTGTTCTCATTGTGTTTGTATCCTCTTGATGCTTCATTTTGAGTCAATAAAGTTCACCCTTTATCGAAAAGAATTAGAATGAATGATATGGTGAGATCTATGATATGATTAATTATGTGAAGTAGCTACAGTAGAATCTCTATAATTATATTAAAATCGATGATATTTGGAATGATGATCCTTTTTTTTAGCGGATGATGATCCATATGGATTGATTGTATGAATATGAGTTACATATGGATGTGAACTTAATTAGCAATATAATTCTCGGCTTAATGATTGCTCTCGGCAAACATAATCGCAAGCGGACCCCATGTGGCACCTTCTGCTCGGCTAGGCCGGCCATCATGTTGCTTTATTTTGCCAACTACCGTTGTTTCTTACTTGGCTTACATGTAAATCGAGTACCCGCGAAATGAACTCGGCTTACACGGCATAAGCCTTAATATGAGAAAAACAACCGGCTTATTCTAAGCCAAAACTTTGTGGTGCTTTGCCGAGTATGTTTCATACTCGTCTTTATTTATTTTTCAGATCATATGTCGTTGTCGCCTTTGGTGTAATAATATCTTTCTTCTTAATAAATTGGGTTTGCTACTTAACAGTTACTTGTTTATTTTCATTTTAGTCATGTTTTCCTTTCTATTTAGTCTGTTACCCTTTTCCCTTTTAGTGCATTCTTGTATCCAGCAGGTAGTACGATGTGCTTTACTCAAGCTGGTGATGCTTAACTCTACTTAATTAGGTACAGTTTGAGACCCACGTCTCCATACAAGCAGTCAAGCACACTACATGTAACACATGCGAGCTCGTCTCCTAATCACATGCTAGAATGATACGGAGACGGGGATAAATTCACAAATCTTAGTAAATTTCTACTTAAGTACAAACACACATATAAGATGTGATTTGAACTTTGTAAGATTTAAACCCAAGACTACTGTGCGTAGAGTCATGCACCCACAGCTCTACAGCCCACAAAAGAGGTGGTTCTTCCATTCATGCGCGTCTCATTGGTGATCATAGATCTGTTTGGCTATGATCTTCACTAAGCATACATGAAGTGTAACAAATTCGCTTGCAACTGCAGACATGTCAAGTTCACCTTTTTTGAAAAGGAGGTTGAAACCCCCGGCCTCTGTATCGGTAGATACATGTATCGGTAGATACATACAATCATCTTTATTAATTATTTAACAAAGGTCTGACAAAAACATATATCAAACCATCCAAAGCCACCACTCACACGTACAAATATGATAATGTGGAATGCCCTCACTCCCCACCATCCAGATCCGGGGTCACCACCAATCCGCCCGCATGACGTATCACGAGCCTACACCCGATGCAGCACACCTAAAGCTTATACGGCGTGCTCAGGTTTTAGAAGCCGTTACCACCATCGAACCTATGACCCATCTCCAGAAAAGATATCCCCATTATCCTTGTCGGGCTGGCCATCCGTTGACGCCTCCACGACATCATGTGTTCAAACACATCTTTTGTCAAAACTCAACTGCACCATGCCGCCAAGATCCGTTGTCATTGACCTGGTAGATGCAACGCCGCTCCACCTCTTTGCCCCTTCAAACCTGGTCCAAAATGATGCTCCCAAGTGGGAGAATGCATCGAAGGCGTCGTCATCGTCCAATTTGGGAGACCCAGATCTAGGGTATACCCGGAGCAACCCAACCGAGGTTACAACACACACCCCATACAAGTGCCCAAGACGGCACCTCCAAGGAGGTAACGACACCATAGCACCGCCGCCGCCCATTCATCGGGAACTAGGGTTTTCATCCGAGCACAAAGGACATGGGGGAGTGGTGCGAGATATCCTCAACATCGCCACCAAGGGGAAAATGGTGCCTGGAGCACCATCGACGTCATGGCCGCCGCCGCCGGCTAGGGGTTTCCCCCTCACAAGGTCCCAACCCGAAATCCTCATGGCCTGCCACCACAACTCTGAGCACGGATGTCGGTGTCAGCACCGGACGGAGGTGGTGTGCCGCATCCGAGGGAGGGTATCGCGAGGGGCGCCTCGCATATGGCATATGGGCAAGATCCGATTCGGCCTCATAGTCCGGGCAACCAAGGAGCCCGGCCGACCTCCAACAAGCAACCCCAGCCGAAGAAGGGACGCCGCCCACACAGTCTTCCGCGCGCCCGCAAGCCCTACCACCACCGCCAGTAGCACGCGCCGCCGCACGCCATGCCACCAGCCACGAGATGCGCCCCGAGCCGCCGCCCTCGAGCAGGAGGAAAGATGCCGCCATGCGCTGAGGCTGACCAGACATTGCCCGCCAGCACACGACGGTGGCGGTGAGGAGGGGTGGTGGACGAGGGGGTTCTGGTAGTGGCGGATCTGGGTCCACCCCCCTGTGACGCCCCCGATTCAATCGTACACTAATCATACACGCAAACGTGTACGATCAAGATCAGGGACTCACGGGAAGATATCACAACACAACTCTAAAAATAAAATAAGTCATACAAGCATCATAATACAAGCCAGGGGCCTCGAGGGCTCGAATACAAGTGCTCGATCATAGACAAGTCAGCGGAAGCAACAATATCTGAGTACAGACATAAGTTAAACAAGTTGCCTTAAGAAGGCTAGCACAAACTGGGACACAGATCGAAAGAGGCGCAAGCCTCCTGCCTGGGATCCACCTAAACTACTCCTGGTCGTCGTCAGCGGACTGCACGTAGTAGTAGGCACCTCGGGCATAGTAGGAGTCATCGTCGACGGTGGCGTCAAGCTCCTGGGCTTCAACATCTAGTTGCGACAACCAAGTAGAATGGAAAGGGGGAAAAGAGGGAGAAAAGCAACCGTGAGTACTCATCAGTACTCGCAAGCAAGGATCTACTCTACATATGCATGGGTATCTGTGTAAAGGGGCAATATCGGTGGACTGAACTGCAGAATGCCAGAATAAAAGGGGGATAGCTAGTCCTGTCGAAGACTACGCTTCTGGCAGCCTCCATCTTGCAGCATGTAGAAGAGAGTACATGGTAAGTTCACCAAGTATCATCGCATAGCATAATCCTACCCGACGATCCTCTCCTCGTCGACCTGTGAGAGAGCGATCACCGGGTTGTATCTGGCACTTGGAAGGGTGTGTTTTATTAAGTATCCGGTTCTAGTTCTCATAAGGTCAAGGTACAAGTCCGGGTCGTCCTTTTACCGAGGGACACGGCTATTCTAATAGATAAACTTCCCTGCAGGGATGCACCACATTACCCAACACGCTCGATCCCATTTGGCCGGACACACTTTCCTGGGTCATGCCCGGCCTCGGAAGATCAACACGTCGCAGCCCTACCTAGGCACAACAGAGAGGTCAGCACGTCGGTCTAAATCCTATGGCGTAGGGGTCTGGGCCAATCGCCCGTTGCTCACCTGCACGTTGCGAACGCGGCCGGAAGCAGACCTAGCCTCCCTAGTACAAGAGCAGGCGTTCCAGTCCAATCCGGTGCGCGCCGCTCAGTCGCTGACGTCAAGAAGGCTTCGGCTGATACCACGACGTCGAGTGCCCATATCTGTTCCCGCGTAGTTGGTTAGTGCGTATATGCCAGTGGCCAGACTCAGATCAATTACCAAGATCTTGTTAAGCGTGTTATTTTAAGTAACCGCGGACGCCGACCAGGGCCAAGCCCACCTCTCTCCTAGGCGGTCTCAACCTGCCCTGTCGCTCCGCCACAAAGTAATAGTCGGGGGCCGTCGGGAACCCAGGCCCACATCTATCGGGATGGAGCCACCTGCCCCTTCAGCCCCCATCTCCGAACAGTATCATAAGTAATGTAACAGTATAAAGTATATAGCATATGCCCGCGATCACCTCCCGAGTGATCACGGCCCAATAGTATAGCATGGTAGACGGACAAGAATGTAGGGCCACTGATGGAACACTAGCATCCTGTACTAAGAATTTAGGATTGCAGGTAAGGGTAGCAACTGTAGCAACAATGACAGGCTATGCATCAGAATAGGATTAACCGAAAAGCAGTAACATGCTACACTACTCTAATGCAAGCAGTAGAGAGAACGAATAGGCGATATCTGGTGATCAAGGGGGGGGGGGCTTGCCTGGTTCCTCTGGCAAGAGAAGGGTTCGTCGTCGATGTAGTCGATCACAGGGGTACCGGCAGCGGCGTCAGTCTCGTAGTCTACCGGAGAGAAGAGCGGGAAGAAACAATGAATACATAGCAAACAAAGAATCACAAAAATATAACAAGGCAATACACGATGCCAGGGGTGATCTAACGCAGGGATAGGTGATACTGGCGAAGGGGGAAAACATCCCGGAAAGTATTCCCGGTGTTTCGCGTTTTCGGACAGATGAACCGGAGGAGGAAAGGTGCGTGTTTGCTATGCTAGGGATGTGTGGCGGACGAATGGGTTGCGTATCCAGATTCGTCTCGTCATTTTGAGCAATTTTCATGTACAAAGTATTTTCATCCGAGCTATGGATTATTATATATTAATTTTCAAAGCTTTATTCATTTTTTGAATTTAATTTAATTCGAAATAAATGTGAATTGCTAGGTGCACCCAGCTCTGGTTACACATAAGTGTACCAGAGGGGCTGACATGTCGGCCAAGGGGACCGAGTTGACCAGTCAAAGTTTGACTGGTCAACAGGGGTGGGGCCCCTGTCATTCTCTGATTTACCTAACTATAGTTTAAATAGTTAATTAATAGGTTAACTAAAGTCAGGTTAATTAAGCAGCTTAATTAAGTTAATTAACTAATTAATTAATTATAATTATAATTATTATTTTGTGTGCTCGTTTTCTGGGGCGGGTCCCATTGGTCAGCTGCCCAGAGGGCCTAACGGGGGCGCGGGCAGGCAGCCTACGGGCGCAGGGGCGCTGCGGGCGCCCGACCTGGGCCAGGGCCGAGCGAGCGCCCTTGGGCGCCGGCGCGGCGCAAGCAGCGGACGCCGAAGGTGGCTGCGGGCACGGTGGAGCGAAGCAGCCGCGGGGTTGGGGCGGCGGAGCCGCTGCGAGGCAGTGGACGGAGCGGGCGGTGGTGTGCGGTGATGGCGAGCAGCAGCAGAGCGAGCAGTAGCAAGCAGCATCAGGCAGCTGGGGCGAGTAGCGTGCGGGCCACGCGCAGGCGGGCGTGTGCAAGCGCGGACGAGCGCAGTCGTTCAAAGCCAGAGGCCACGGCGGGCGTGGCAGGACGTGCGGGACGCAAGCGTGTGGACGCGGAGGTTGCGCCCGGACGACCCGGGGCATGCGCTGCCGCAGGCAGCGAGGCGAGGACGGGCACGGGGCCGCGGCGACGTATCCCTCAGGGAGGGAAAGGGGAAAGGAAGAGGGCTCACTGGGCCCTGAAGATGTGCTATAGTGGGCTCGGGGAGGCGCCGGAGCTTGGGGCGGCGGTGGTCGACGTAACAGAGGGCAGAGGGGGCGGCGGAGGAGGTCCTCACTCCATGTTGCGGGGGAACGGGCGGCGAGGCTCGATGGAGCCTTTGGGGAGGAGGACGGGGACGGCCGACACAGGGGAGGAGGCGACGACGTAGAGGACGGCGGGGAGGCAGTCCGGCGAGGTGGCGATCCGGGCGGCGGCAACGGGGTCGGGGAGGCGACGAGCAACGGCGTCGGGGCGGCTCCAGAGCGTGGTGGCGCGATGACGGCGAGGTCCGGCGATGTGGCTCCGGCGACGACGGCGTGTCGCGCGGGACGGGCGGCGCAATCGAATCATGCCCCCGATCCGATCCAGATCAGGAGGGGGGAGAGAGAGAGCGAGTGGGGGGAGTGGGTGTTGGTGGGTTAGGGTTACGGGGGAGGAGAGGGGATAAGGGAGTGGGGGTGGCCGGTTGGGCCGGCCTAGTGGTTCGTGGCCCAGTTGGGCCGGTGGCCTGCTGGGCCGGAGCCCGGGGGGTGCTTTCTCTTTTCCCATTTTTTGTTTGTTTTGTTTCGTTTTACTTTTCTTTTTATTTACTGCTTTGTTGTTTCCATACACTATAAAATATCTAGGCATTTTATAAAAATGTGTTTATTGCACCATATTTACATATGCAAAATATGGCACCTCCCGAACTTTTTTGTTTTAAATTTTGAAAACTTTTATTGTTGACATTAATTTGAATTTGAATTTGGAACGGTTTCGAATCATCGCGAGATTAGCAACAGTAATCGAGGTGACGTGGCATCATTAGCAGAGGTTCACTGTAGCTTAAATATCCGGGCGTCACAATTCTCCTCCACTACAAGAAATCTCGTCCCGAGATTTAAGAGGGGGTCTAAGGGGGAAAGGTTTGGTTACAAAATTCTAACGAATCTTCTCGGCCTTGGTTGCTCCTCTCGAAGTTGTCGATCCATTATATTGATGTCTTCATTTTTCTGCTTCAGGTCATCAAGATGAAGTCGGCATCCTTTCTTTGGGGGATCCATCGTACTTATGAAAGAATAAGGGGGGGGGGTATTCCGGGAGAACGGGCCTCGGCAAGGTTGACTATCTGGTCAATAACATCGGGGAAGGTGGCGAAAAGTAACTCTCGAATTGAAACTTAAGAAAATATTGAGAGCATAGTAAGGACGTATCATGTGAAATTTCGAGCGGGCAGGCAATCGTTCGATGCCTGAAACAGGGTGTGAAGGGTTCGAAGTAACGGCAATAAGTGTCGTGTCTGGTACCAGAAATAATGATCTCTCGGAAGGTGGCTCGTGAAGTACTTACGAAGCCATGCGTGAGGAATAACTTTGGAAACAGGGTGTACAGGAGAGTCAGGTTTCGATCCTGTGGAACTGTGGGTAATGGGCCCACCATGTGGTTTAAAGTAGGAAAGGCGTTGACATCTTGCACGGTCATGATAGCAAGACATGTCAGAGGGTAGCCTATCAGTTATGTTGGCAACAATGTCGATACCAAGGGTGAGGGACGAAGATAACCATTTTCCTGCTCGTTGAACAAGGCGGACCAATAGGCAAAGTTCTCGTCCATCGGTGGCTACCGGAATGTCATCAACAATAGTAACAGGGTCTTGGTGACAAAATTTTACAACGAGGTGTTTACATAAGCCGGAGAATATTACTGCTTAGATCATATAGATCACAAGGAAGGTTAAACAAATCAATGGAAAGGAAAATGTGATCATCAAATCAAACAGAACAATGGAAAGGAAAATGTGTTTGACACATGTACAAGGGGTATACCCTTCCCACGGACAAGTAGGGCATGATATCCATGACAGGATATAAAGTAGAAAACCCTTTAGGTAAGGGGAGAGAAACTTCATGACATTACCCATACAACGGTGTTTGTATAATTGATAAAGAAAATTTAGCATTGTGCTTCACATGTCCTTATTGAAATTCGGAGTACCACAAACATGCTTCGAGATAGCATTGACATGGTCTTCAAGCAAAGGTCAGACTTCGGATACACGAAGGATCCATCAAGAACAACTTGTAGAATAAGTTTTACAATTCCCTCATGGAAGAATGGATAGCCTTGCTAAAAGGAAAATTATAATAATAGGTCCTCCGGGCAGGTGTGCTAGGCATGACATCACCTTGTTATAACTCTTGGGAATATGTTCCTACTATCATATCTGACCAAGATTCAGATCTGATTGGTGTTAGAATATCTCAGACTCGGGATGCCTAAGAAGAAAAAGGAGCAACACCAATTGACGAGATGCCATTGTAAGATTCTCGGGAAATGAACTATGGAAGCAAGTTCCGAATCATGCGTTCATCATTAAACCAAGGAGAGGATGAGGAGGTGGCTAATGATCTCAGCGACAATTCATTGGGATTTCCAAAAGATGGATTCCCACAGTTATGTGGACAAGGAGGTAACACTTGTCAGATCAACTAATATAATGATGTATGTTCGAGGAAACATACACAATTAAACATAGGTTGAAAGGTGCACCCGGAATGCGGGCTTATGTAGCATGATCAATGTTAGAATGGTGATTCGATAACCAATGGTCTAAGAATGAAATGTCGACCATTAACTCCAAAGCAATAGAGTTGCTAGAAGTTTTGAATTCACGCATCATAGTCCAATTCTCGGTATTCCGGTTAGAAACAACACGGGGACCAATAATGAACGGAGATGGCGAGAAGCATCACTATACCAAGAATTCTTAAGAGGTGGAGCAATCCTCACAACATCCTTGTCATAAAGGACATTAATACTTCAAGGTGGAACATCATACAAGCTGGATAACAAGTTGCATTCATAACATGAACAAGTTGGTGTTGTGGGAAGGCAAGAATGTTGTCGATGATAACACAATCATCGAGGGGCAAGGATGGTAATTCTCATCATGAATTTGATTGATATTCTGATAGAGCTCAGAATGTTGATGATGATCATGACACATTTGTCGAGAGATTACCTGAAGATGTAATCGATCGGCGATGACATCAAGTCAAAGGAATGATGAAGCGAAAAGTTATTGGAACCACGGGTATGACACAAACTCGAGACCAAGCTTGCGGTTCAAGGCGAAATGATATGATGAGGAAAATCGACGTAAGCTTAGCTCATCATCGAAAATTGTGCTCCAGGAAGAAGGACCAGGTAGCACAGTTACAATTTAGCACGATAAGGATATAGCCAATCAGGCTAGGAATTACGTGAAGGATTATTAAACTCATAAAAAATTACTTAGAGTTATCGTATCGGAGCGCGGAATCGATTCACTTATCGATGTTCTCGGTTGACGACAACCTAGAACCCGTGGAGTCACTATGACAAGGAAGGTACTACTTCATCAGAAATTCATAAGATATATCCTCGAGATACCATGGGGGTAATACAAGAAAGGAGATCAAAAATAGAGGTTGGGCAGGCGTATTGATCTGCATAAGGCAAGTACTCTAACTTGTCCGAGAGATGAAATCAAGAAGAAAATATGGTTGGAACCACGGTTGCAAAAGACCAATTCCCATATATAAGATGAACTTATACCAAAGAGGGTTTAAGAGGAGCATCCATGATAAGATTAGCATTGTGTCCATGGGCATGAACTCAAGGTTCAAGGTCGACTCCCACTTCTCCAATACACAACTTCTCATTTACTGCTCTCAGTTAAGAATGTTTAGAGGAAAGTTTAACTGGCAGAATACCGGAAGGTTATGACCCATGAAGACTCTTGGGTTCACACGAATTAAGGAAGGTATATGTTCAACCCATCGGGGCATCTTAGAAACATATACCACAACTCCAGGAGTGATTCATACAAGCTCGAAAGCAGCACATGGTTGAGAAAGTAGAGGATACAATTTACCAAAGGCATTATGTATCAAAGGGAAGGCTCACCAGGTTATTGAATATGAAGGACACCGTTGGATAAATCCAACAAAGGATCTGACGGTCCATAATAGAGTTGAGGTGAGCATCGGCACAATCAGAGGAAGAAACAATGCAAGAACATTGGATTATAGAAACAACTGACTAATTCAAAGTTTAACTGCAAAGGAATTATGATTTCCAAATCAAGGGATCAGAAGCAAACGTTGTGACCATGGATGGATAAGTTCAGTAGGCTTAGGGGTACAATCGATGGCAATTGATTGGTCGAGATCCAGCTCATGTTTAAAATGACGTCTGAGCTGGAAGGATGAATTCTAGGATTCGACTAAGGAATGAGAGCATCCTCAACATATTGAGTTAACGGACTCAAAATGATAGTGGCCAGGGATGCCAATAAGATTACTAGACTTATGGGATTAACCATAATGCAAGCAAGCAAAATTTTCAAGAGCAATTGGCTTCTGAGGATCTTCGAAAGGTCGAATGGTATTATGAAGTATTTTGCGAAACATATGAACAACTGGGGATGAATGAATTCCCGGTAATTGTGAGGAATTATCCGTACATGTATTTGTGCGGAAAAGGAACTGCAAGGCAGTAAGCATAAAGGATTCTCGGAACATCGGAGAGTATTTTAGGGCATCTTGTAATAGCAAGAGCAACTGGGATGAAGGTATGAATGACAAGTGTACGTGGTTATCCATAGAGGTTTATCGATGGATGGGAATTGCAAAAGCGATGGCACAAAGTCTCGAGAGAACATCATAGAGTATCCTCGGAATCTTCTGGTGCAGTAGACGATCATCGGTAATAAGATGCTCCCCGGGTGAAAGTGATCACGAGATCCTAATGTTAGATTTAGCAAAATTCATTTAACCCGAATAGAAGAGAGATTAGAGTCCCATAGTATAGACGAGGAATAAAAGATCCTAATACCACCCAATGGCGATGTGGGCCCATGGGCCGCACAGCCATGTTAGTAAAACAGTTTTCATCAACTAGACTCAACTTCGGGCAAGGAGTTGGAAAGGGGGATTCCTACAGGCAGTCGGCTCTGACACCAACTTGTGACTGTTGGAAATATGCCCTAGAGGCAATAATAAATGGTTATTATTATATTTCTTTGTTCATGGTAATTGTCTATTATTCATGCTATAATTGTATTGTCCGGAAATCGTAATACATGTGTGAATACATAGACCACAACCTGTCCCTAGTAAGCCTCTAGTTGACTAGCTCGTTGATCAACAGATAGTCATGGTTTCCTGACTATGGACATTGGATGTCATTGATAACGGGATCACATCATTAGGAGAATGATGTGATGGACAAGACCCAATCCTAAGCATAGCATAAAAGATCGTGTAGTTTCGTTTGCTAGAGCTTTTCCAATGTCAAGTATCTTTTCCTTAGACCATGAGATCGTGCAACTCCCGGATACCGTAGGAGTGCTTTGGGTGTGCCAAACGTCACAACGTAACTGGTTGACTATAAAGGTGCACTACGGGTATCTCCGAAAGTGTCTGTTGGGTTGGCACGGATCGAGACTGGGATTTGTCACTCCGTGTGACGGAGAGGTATCTCTGGGCCCACTCGGTAATGCATCATCATAATGAGCTCAATGTGACTAAAGCGTTAGTCACGGGATCATGCATTGCGGTACGAGTAAAGAGACTTGCCGGTAACGAGATTGAACAAGGTATTGGGATACCGACGATCGAATCTCGGGCAAGTAACATACCGTTTGACAAAGGGAATTGCATACGGATTGATTGAATCCTCGACACCGTGGTTCATCCGATGAGATCATCGTGGAACATGTGGGAGCCAACATGGGTATCCAGATCCCGCTGTTGGTTATTGACCGGAGAGGCGTCTCGGTCATGTCTGCATGTCTCCCGAACCCGTAGGGTCTACACACTTAAGGTCCGGTGACGCTAGGGTTGTAGAGATATATGTATGCGGAAACCCGAAAGTTGTTCGGAGTCCCGGATGAGATCCCGGACATCACGAGAGGTTCCGGAATGGTCCGGAGGTGAAGAATTATATATAGGAAGTCAAGTTTCGGCCACCGGGAAAGTTTCGGGGGTTACCGGTATTGTACCGGGACCACCGGAAGGGTCCCGGGGGTCCACCGGGTGGGGCCACCTATCCCGGAGGGCCCCATGGGCTGAAAGTGGAAGGGAACCAGCCCCTAGTGGGCTGGGAGCCCCCCCATGGGCCTCCCCGCATGCGCCTAGGGTTGGGAACCCTAAGGGGGGAGCTTCCCCCTTGCCTTGGGGGGCAAGGCAACCCCTTCCCCCCTTGGCCGCCGCCCCCCCCTTGGAGATCCCATCTCCCTGGGCCGGTGCCCCCCCAGGGGCCTATATAAAGGGAGGGGGGAGGGAGGGCAGCAACATACAGCCTTGGGCGCCTCGCTCCTCCCCTGCAACACCTCTCTCTCTCTCGCAGAAGCTTGGCGAAGCCCTGCCGGAGACCCGCTACATCCACCACCATGCCGTCGTGCTACTGGATCTCCATCAACCTGTCCTTCCCCCTTGCTGGATCAAGAAGGAGGAGACATCGCTGCACCGTACGTGTGTTGAACGCGGAGGTGCCGTCCGTTCGGCACTCGGTCATCGGTGATTTGGATCACGGCGAGTACGACTCCGTCATCCACGTTCATTGGAACGCTTCCGCTCGCGATCTACAAGGGTATGTAGATGCACTCCTTTCCCCTCGTTGCTAGTAGACTCCATAGATGCATCTTGGTGAGCGTAGGAAAATTTTAAAATTATGCTACGATTCCCAACGGTGGCATCATGAGCCAGGTCTATGCGTAGTTACTATGCACGAGTAGAACACAAAGCAGTTGTGGGCGTTGAGTTTGCCAATTCTTCATGCCGCTACTAGTCTTTTCTTGTTTCGGCGGCATTGTAGGATGAAGCGGCCCGGACCGACCTTACACGTACACTTACGTGAGACAGGTTCCACCGACTGACATGCACAAGTTGCATAAGTTGGCTAGCGGGTGTCTGTCTCTCCTACTTTAGTCGGAACGGATTCGATGAAAAGGGTCCTTATGAAGGGTAAATAGAAATTGGCAAATCACGTTGTGGTCATACGTAGGTAAGAAACGTTCTTGCTAGAAACCTACAAACCACGTAAAAACTTGCAACAACAATTAGAGGACGTCTAACTTGTTTTTGCAGCAAGTGCTATGTGATGTGATATGGCCAGAAGATGTGATGAATGATATATGTGATGTATGAGATTGATCATATTCTTGTAATAGAAATCACGACTTGCATGTCGATGAGTATGACAACCGGTAGGAGCCATAGGAGTTGTCTTTATTATTTTGTATGACCTGCGTGTCATTGAATAACGCCATGTAAATTACTTTACTTTGTTGCTAAACGCGTTAGCCATAGAAGTAGAAGTAATCGTTGGCGTGACGACTTCATGAAGACACAATGATGGAGATCATGATGATGGAGATCATGATGATGGAGATCATGGTGTCATGCCGGTGACGAAGATGATCATGGTGCCCCGAAGATGGAGATCAAGGAGCATGATGATATTGGCCATATCATGTCACTATTTGATTGCATGTGATGTTTATCATGTTTTTGCATCTTATTTGCTTAGAACGACGGTAGTAAGTAAGATGATCCCTTATAATAATTTCAAGAAAGTGTTCACCCTAACTGTGCACCGTTGCGAAGGTTCGTTGTTTCGAAGCACCACGTGATGATCGGGTGTGATAGATTCTAACGTTCGAATACAATGGGTGTTGATGAGCCTAGCATGTACAGACATGGCCTCGGAACACACGCAATACACTTAGGTTGACTTGACGAGCCTAGCATGTACAGACATGGCCTCGGAACACGGAGGACCGAAAGGTCGAGCATGAGTCGTATAGAAGATACGATCAACATGGAGATGTTCACCGATCTTGACTAGTCCGTCTCACGTGATGATCGGACACGGCCTAGTTAAACTCGGATCATGTTTCACTTAGATGACTAGAGGGATGTCTATCTGAGTGGGAGTTCATAATCAGATGAACTTCATTATCATGAACATAGTCAAAAAGGTATTTGCAAATTATGTCATAGCTTGCGCTTTAGTTCTACTGGTTAAGATATGTTCCTAGAGAAAATTTAGTTGAAAGTTGGTAGTAGCAATTATGCGGACTGGGTCCGTAAACTGAGGATTGTCCTCATTGCTGCACAGAAGGCTTATGTCCTTAATGCACCGCTCGGTGTGCTGAACCTCAGCGTCGTCTGTAGATGTTACGAAACATCTGACATACACGTTTTGATGACTACGTGATAGTTCGGTGCGGTTTAGAATTGTGGCACCCAAGACGTTTTTGAAACGTCGCAGAACATGTGAGATGTTCCGAAGACTAAAATTGGGATTTCAGACTAGTGCCCACGTCAAGAGGTATGAGACCTCTGACAAGTTTCTTAAGCCTTCAAACTAAGGGAGAAAAGCTCAATCGTTGAGCATGTGCTCAGATTGTCTGAGTGCCACAATCGCTTGAATCGAGTGGGAGTTAATCTCCCACATGAGATAGTGATAGTTCTCCATAGTCACTGCCACCAAGCTAGTAGAGCTTCGTGATGAACTATAACATATCAAGGATAGTTATGATGATCCTTGAGCTATTCGCGATGTTTGACACCGCGAGAGTAGAAATCAAGAAGGAGCATCAATTGTTGATGGTTAGTAAAACCACTAGTTTAAGAAGGGCAAGGGCAAAAGGGATACTTCATGAAACAGCAAGTCGTTTGCTGCTCTAGTGAAGAATCCCAAGGTTGAACCCAAACCCGAGACTAGGTGCTTCTGTAATGAGAGGAACGGTCACTGAAGCAGTACTACCCTAGATATTTGGTAGATGAGAAGGCAGGCAAGGTCGACAGAAGTATATTGGATATACGTTACATGAATGTGTACTTTACTAGTACTCCTAGCAGCACCAGGGTATTAGATACCGGTTCGGTTGCTAAGTGTTAGTAACTCGAAATAAAAGCTGCGGAATAAACGGAGACTAGCTAAAGGTGAGATGACGATATGTGTTGGAGGTGTTTCCAAGGTTGATGTGATCAAGCATCGCATGCTCCCTCTACCATCGAGATTTGGTGTTTGCGTTAAGCATGATTGGATTATGTTTATCGCAACACGGTTGTTCATTTAAGGAGAATAATGGTTACTCTGTTTATTTGAATAATACCTTCAATGGTCTTGCACCTGGAATGAATCTCGATCGCCATGATACACATGTTCGTGCCAAAAGATATAAGATAGTAATGATAGTACCACATACTTGTGGCACTGCCACTTGAGTCATATTGGTATAAAACGCATGAAGAAGCTCCATATAGATGGATCTTTGGACTCACTCGTTTTGAAAAGATTGAGACATGCGAACCATGTCTATTGGTATATATGCATGAAGAAACTCCATGCAGATGGATCGTTTGGACTCACTTGATTATGAATCACTTGAGACATGCAAATCATACCACATGGGAAAGATGACTGAAAGTCCTCGTTTTCAGTAAGATGGAACAAGAGAGCAACTTATTGGAAGTAATACATTTTGATGTACGCAGTCCAATGAGTGCTGAGGCATGCAGTGGATATCGTTATGTTCTTACTTCACAGATGATTTGAGTAGATGCTGAGTGTATTTACTTGATGAAACACTAGTCTGAATTGTTGAAAGGTTCAAGTAATTTCAGAGTGAAGTTGAAGATCGTCGTGACAAGAAGATAAAATGTCTGTGATATGATCATAGAGATGAGTATCTGAGATACGAGTTTGGCGCACAATTGAGACATTGTGGAAAGTGTTTCACAATTAATACCGCCTGGAACACCATAGTGTGATGGTGTGTCCGAACATCAAAACTGCACCCTATTGGATATGGTGCATACCATGATGTTTCTTATCAAATTACCACTATCGTTTATGGGTTAGGCATTAGAGACAACCGCATTCACTTTAAAAGGGGCACCACGCAAATCCGTTGAGACGACACCGTTTATAGAAACCTAAGTTGTCGTTTCTTAAAAGTTTGGGGCTGCGATGCTTATGTGAAAAAGTTTCAGGCTGATAAGCTCGAACCCAAAGCGGATAAATGCATCTTCATAGAACACCCAAAAACAGTTGGGTATACCTCCTATTTCAGATCTGGAAGCAAAAGTAATTGCTTCTAGAAACGAGTCCTTTCTCGAGGAAAGGTTTCTCTCGAAAGAATTGAGTGGGAGGATGGTGGAGACTTGATAAGGTTATTGAACCGTCGCTTCAACTAGTGTGTAGCAGGGCACAGGAAGTTGTTCCTGGGGCACCTACACCAATTGAAGTGGAAGCTTATGATAGTGATCATGAAACTTCGGATCAAGTGACTACCAAACCTCGTAGGACGACGAGGATGCGCACTACTTCAGAGTAATGCGTGATCATGTCTTGGAAGTCATGTTGCTAGACAACAATGAACCTACGAGCTATGGAGAAGCGATGGTGGGCCCATATTCCGACGAATGGCTTGAGGCCATGAAATTCGAGATAGAATCCATGTATCAGAACAAAGCATGGACTTTGGTGAACTTGCCCGATGATCGGCAAGCCATTGAGATAAATGGATCTTTAAGAAGAAGACGGACATGGACCGTAATGTTACCATCTATGAAGCTCGACTTGTGGCAAAGAGTATTTTCACAAGTTCAAGAAGTTGACTACGATGAGTTTTTCTCATCCGTAGCGATGCTTAGGTCCGTCGGAATCATGTTAGCATTAGCTACATTTATGAAATCTGGCAGATGGATGTCAAAACAAGTTTCCTTACCAGTTTTCGTAAGGAAAGGTTGTATGTGATACAATCAGAAAGGTTTTGTCGATCCTAAGGATGCTAAAAGGTATGCTAGCTCCAGCGATCCTTCCATGGATTAGAGCAAGCATCTCGGAGTCAGAATATACGCTTTTATGGAGTGATCAAAGTTTTTGGGTTTATACAAAGTTTGTTGGAAACTTGTATTTACAATAAAGTGAGTGGGAGCGCTACAACATTTCTGATAAGTATATGTGAATGACATATTGTTGATCCGAAATGATGTAAAATTTCTGGAAAGCATAAAGGGTTGTTTGAAAGGAGTTTTTCAAAGGAAGACCTGGATAAAGCTGCTTACATATTGGGCATCAAGATCCATAGAGATAGATCAAGACGCCTGATGATACTTTCAAAAGAAGGCACACCTTGACATGATTTTGAAAGAGTTCAAAATAAGATCAGCAAAGAAGGAGTTCTTGGCTGTGTTACAAGGTGTGAGTATTGAGTGAGACTCAAGACCTGACCACAGCAGAAGATAGAGAAAGGATGAAGGTCGTCCCCTATGCTTTAGACGTAGGCTCTATAGTATGCTATGCTGTGTACCGCACATGTAGTGTGCCTTGCCATGAGTTGGTCAAGAGGGTACAATGGTGATCCGGGAAAGGATCTCATGACAGCGGTCGAACTTATCCTTAGTACCTAGTGGATTAAGGAATTTTCTCGATTATGGAGGTGGAAAGGAGTTCGTCGTAAAGGGTTACGTCGATGCGAACTTTGACACTAATCCGGATGACTCTGAGTAGTAAACCGGATTCGTATAGTAGAGCAATTATTTGAAATGGCTCCAAATAGCGCGTGGTAGCATCCACAAGATGACATAGATATTCGTAAAGCACACGGTTCTGAAAGGTTCAAACCCGTTGACTAATAACCTCTCTCACAAGCATAACATGACCAAACCAGAACACATTGAGTGATAATCACATAGTGATGTGAACTAGATTGTTGACTCTAGTAAACTTTTTAGATGTTGGTCACATGGTGATGTGACCAGTGAGTGTTAATCACATGGTGATGTGAACTAGATTATTGACTCTAGTGCAAGTGGGAGACTGTTGGAAATATGCCCTAGAGGCAATAATAAATGGTTATTATTATATTTCTTTGTTCATGGTAATTGTCTATTATTCATGCTATAATTGTATTGTCCGGAAATCGTAATACATGTGTGAATACATAGACCACAACCTGTCCCTAGTAAGCCTCTAGTTGACTAGCTCGTTGATCAACAGATAGTCATGGTTTCCTGACTATGGACATTGGATGTCATTGATAACGGGATCACATCATTAGGAGAATGATGTGATGGACAAGACCCAATCCTAAGCATAGCATAAAAGATCGTGTAGTTTCGTTTGCTAGAGCTTTTCCAATGTCAAGTATCTTTTCCTTAGACCATGAGATCGTGCAACTCCCGGATACCGTAGGAGTGCTTTGGGTGTGCCAAACGTCACAACGTAACTGGGTGACTATAAAGGTGCACTACGGGTATCTCCGAAAGTGTCTGTTGGGTTGGCACGGATCGAGACTGGGATTTGTCACTCCGTGTGATGGAGAGGTATCTCTGGGCCCACTCGGTAATGCATCATCATAATGAGCTCAATGTGACTAAAGCGTTAGTCACGGGATCATGCATTGCGGTACGAGTAAAGAGACTTGCCGGTAACAAGATTGAACAAGGTATTGGGATACCGACGATCGAATCTCGGGCAAGTAACATACCGTTTGACAAAGGGAATTGCATACGGATTGATTGAATCCTCGACACCGTGGTTCATCCGATGAGATCATCGTGGAACATGTGGGAGCCAACATGGGTATCCAGATCCCGCTGTTGGTTATTGACCGGAGAGGCGTCTCGGTCATGTCTGCATGTCTCCCGAACCCGTAGGGTCTACACACTTAAGGTCCGGTGACGCTAGGGTTGTAGAGATATATGTATGCGGAAACCTGAAAGTTGTTCGGAGTCCCGGATGAGATCTCGGACGTCACGAGAGGTTCCGGAATGGTCCGGAGGTGAAGAATTATATATAGGAAGTCAAGTTTCGGCCACCGGGAAAGTTTCGGGGGTTACCGGTATTGTACCGGGACCACCGGAAGGGTCCCGGGGGTCCACCGGGTGGGGCCACCTATCCCGGAGGGCCCCATGGGCTGAAAGTGGAAGGGAACCAGCCCCTAGTGGGCTGGGCGCCCCCCATGGGCCTCCCCCCATGCGCCTAGGGTTGGGAACCCTAAGGGGGGAGCTTCCCCCTTGCCTTGGGGGGCAAGGCAACCCCTTCCCCCCTTGGCCGCCGCCCCCCCCTTGGAGATCCCATCTCCCTGGGCCGGCGCCCCCCCAGGGGCCTATATAAAGGGAGGGGGGAGGGAGGGCAGCAACCTACAGCCTTGGGCGCCTCCCTCCTCCCCTGCAACACCTCTCTCTCTCTCTCGCAGAAGCTTGGCGAAGCCCTGCCGGAGACCCGCTACATCCACCACCACGCTGTCGTGCTGCTGAATCTCCATCAACCTCTCCTTCCCCCTTGCTGGATCAAGAAGGAGGAGACGTCGCTGCACCGTACGTGTGTTGAACGCGGAGGTGCCGTCCGTTCGGCACTCGGTCATCGGTGATTTGGATCACGGCGAGTACGACTCCGTCATCCACGTTCATTGGAACGCTTCCGCTCGCGATCTACAAGGGTATGTAGATGCACTCCTTTCCCCTCGTTGCTAGTAGACTCCATAGATGCATCTTGGTGAGCGTAGGAAAATTTTAAAATTATGCTACGATTCCCAACAGTGACGCCCCCGATTCAATCGTACACTAATCATACATGCAAACGTGTACGATCAAGATCAGGGACTCACGGGAAGATATCACAACACAACTCTAAAAATAAAATAAGTCATACAAGCATCATAATACAAGCCAGGGGCCTCGAGGGCTCGAATACAAGTGCTCAATCATAGACGAGTCAGCGGAAGCAACAATATCTGAGTACAGACATAAGTTAAACAAGTTTGCCTTAAGAAGGCTAGCACAAACTGGGATACAGATCGAAAGAGGCGCAGGCCTCCTGCCTGGGATCCACCTAAACTACTCCTGGTCGTCGTCAGCGGCCTGCACGTGGTAGTAGGAGTCGTCGTCGGCGGTGGCGTCAAGCTCCTGGGCTCCAGCATCTGGTTGCGACAACCAGGTAGAATGGAAAGGGGAAAAAGAGGGAGAAAAGCAACCGTGAGTACTCATCCAAAGTACTCGCAAGCAAGGATCTACACTACATATGCATGGGTATCTGTGTAAAGGGGCAATATCGGTGGACTGAACTGCAGAATGCCAAAATAAAAGAGGGATAGCTAGTCCTGTCGAAGACTACGCTTCTGGCAGCCTCCATCTTGCAGCATGTAGAAGAGAGTAGATGGTAAGTTCACCAAGTATCATCGCATAGCATAATCCTACCCGACGATCCTCTCCTCGTCGACCTATGAGAGAGCGATCACCGGGTTGTATCTGGCACTTGGAAGGGTGTGTTTTATTAAGTATCCGGTTCTAGTTGTCATAAGGTCAAGGTACAAGTCCGGGTCGTCCTTTTACCGAGGGACACGGCTATTCGAATAGATAAACTTCCCTGCAGGGGTGCACCACATTACCCAACACGCTCGATCCCATTTGGCCGGACACACTTTCCTGGGTCATGCCTGGCCTCGGAAGATCAACACGTCGCAGCCCTACCTAGGCACAACAGAGAGGTCAGCTCGCCGGTCTAAATCCTATGGCGCAGGGGTCTGGGCGCATCGCCCATTGCTCACCTGCACGTTGCGAACGCGGCCGGAAGCAGACCTAGCCTCCCTAATACAAGAGCAGGCGTTCCAGTCCAATCCGGCGCGCACCGCTCAGTCGCTGACGTCAAGAAGGCTTCGGCTGATACCACGACGTCGAGTGCCCATAACTGTTCCCGCGTAGTTGGTTAGTGCGTATAGGCTAGTGGCCAGACTCAGATCAAATACCAAGATCTCGTTAAGCGTGTTATCTTAAGTAACCGCGGACGCCGACCAGGGCCAGGCCCACCTCTCTCCTAGGCGGTCTCAACCTGCCCTGTCGCTCCGCCACAAAGTAATAGTCGGGGGCCGTCGGGAACCCAGGCCCACCTCTACCGGGATGGAGCCACCTGCCCCTTCAGCCCCCATCTCCGAACAGTATCATAAGTAATGTAAAAGTATAAAGTATATAGCATATGCCCGAGATCACCTCCCGAGTGATCACGGCCCAGTAGTATAGCATGGCAGACGGACAAGAATGTAGGGCCACTGATGGAATACTAGCTTCCTATACTAAGCATTTAGGATTGCAGGTAAGGGTAGCAACTGTAGCAACAATGACATGCTATGCATCAGAATAGGATTAACCGAAAAGCAGTAACATGCTACACTACTCTAATGCAAGAAGTAGAGAGAAGGAATAGGCGATATCTGGTGATCAAGGGGGGCTTGCCTGGTTGCTCTGGCAAGAGAAGGGTTCGTCGTCGATGTAGTCGATCACAGGGGTACCGGCAGCGGCGTCAGTCTCGTAGTCTACCGGAGAGAAGAGGGGGAAGTAACAATGAATATAGAGCAAACATAGCATCACAAAAATATAACAAGGCAATACGCGATGTCAGGGGTGATCTAACGCAGGGATAGGTGATACTGGCGAAGGGGGAAAACATCCGGGAAAGTATTCCCGGTGTTTCGCGTTTTCGGACAGATGAACCGGAGGAGGAAAGTTGCGTGTTTGCTATGCTAGGGATGTGTGGCCGATGAACGGGCTGCGTATCCGGATTCGTCTCGTCGTTTTGAGCAACTTTCATGTACAAACTATTTTTCATCCGAGCTACGGATTATTATATATTAATTTTCAAAGCTTTATTCTTTTTTTTTAATTTAATTTAATTCGAAATAAATGTGAATTGCTAGGTGCACCCAGCTCTGGTTACACATAAGTGTACCAGAGGGGCTGACATGTGGGCCAAGGGGACCCAGTTGACCAGTCAAAGTTTGACTGGTCAACAGGGGTGGGGCCCCTGTCATTCTCTGATTTACCTAACTATAGTTTAAATAGTTAATTAGTAGGTTAATTAAAGTCAGGTTAATTAAGCAGCTTAATTAAGTTAATTAACTAAATAATTAATTCTAATTATTATTATTATTATTTTGTTTGCTCGTTTTCTACGGCGGGTCCCATTGGTCAGCTGCCCAGAGGGCCTAACAGGCGCGCGGGCAGGCAGCCTACGGGCGCAGGGGCGCTGCGGGCGCCCAACCTGGGCGAGGGCCGAGCGAGCGCCCTTGGGCGCTGGCGCGGCGCAAGCAGCGGATGCCGGAGGTGGCCGCGGGCACGGTGGAGCGAAGCAGCCGCGGGGTTGTTGCCGCGGAGCCGCGGCGAGGTGTGCGGTGATGGCGAGCAGCAGCAGAGCGAGCAGTAGCAAGCAGCATCAGGCAGCTGGGGCGAGTAGCGTGCGGGCCACGCGTAGGCGGGCGTGTGCAAGCGCGGCCGAGCGCAGTCGTTCAAAGCCAGAGGCCACTGCGGGCATTGCAGGACGTGCGGGACGCAAGCGTGTGGACGCAGGGCTTGCGCCCGGACGACCCAGGGCATGCGCTGCCGCGGGCAGCGAACGAGGACGGGCACGGGGCCGCGGCGATGTATCCCTCAGGGAGGGAAAGGGGAAAGGAAGAGGGCTCACTGGGCCCTGAAGATGTGCTATAGTGGGCTCGGGGAGGCGCCGGAGCTTGGGGCGGCGGTGGTCGATGTAATATAGGGCAGAGGGGGAGGCGGAGGAGGTCCTCACCCCACGTTGCAGGGGGAACGGGCGGCGAGGCTCGATGGAGCCTTTGGGGAGGAGGATGGGGACGGCCGGCGCAGGGGAGGAGGCGACAACGTAGAGGATGGCGGGGAGGCAGTCCGGCGAGGTGGCGATCCGGGCGACGGCGACGGGGTCGGGGAGGCGCTAAGCAACGGCGTCGGGGCGGCTCCAGAGCGTGGTGGCGCGATGACGGCGAGGTCCGGCGATGTGGCTCCGGCGACGACGGCGTGTCGCGCGGCAGTCGAATCGTGCCCCCGATCCGATCCAGATCGGGGGGGGGGGGAGAGGGAGAGAGCGAGTGGGGGGGAGTGGGTGTCGGTGGGTTAGGGTTACGGGGGAGGAGAGGGGATAAGGGAGTGGGGGTGGCCGGTTGGGCCGGCCTAGTGGTTCGTGGCCCAGTTGGGCCGGTGGCTTGCTGGGCCGGAGCCCGGGGGGTGCTTTCTCTTTTTCCATTTTTTTGTTTGTTTTGTTTCGTTTTACTTTTCTTTTTATTTACTGCTTTGTTGTTTCCATCCACTATAAAATATCTAGGCATTTTATAAAAATGTGTTTATGGCACCATATTTACATATGCAAAATATGGCACCTCCCGAACATTTTTGGTTTTAACTTTTGAAAACTTTTATTGTTGACATTAATTTGAATTTGAATTGTGAAACGGTTTCGAATCATCGCAAAATTAGCAACAGTAATCGAGGTGATGTGGCATCATTAGCAGAGATTCACTGTAGCTTAAATATTCGGGCGTCACACCCCCGGCTGCCTGTGCGGGCAACGAGAGGTGAGTCGTGAGGAGGTGCGTAGGAGGAGGGGGCAGACGAGGAGAGACTCATCGACGAAGGAATGGAGGAGGAGGAGGAGGAGGAGGAGGAGGAGGAGGAGTGGATCTCGCGAAGAGGAGACGTCTACCCACGAGGAATTCACATAAGTCCGCAACACGCTCGAGTAAAAAACTTGTATTAAAGACCTGATTTGCAACCATGTCAAGTTCACCTAGTGTAGGCGATCTATAAGGCTAATCATAGTGGAAATTAACTTAGACTAGTAACATATTACTAGTCTATGTTACTATCTTCATAGTGGGTACTGTCTAGTTATGATAACACCTTGATTTATTATTTTGTAGAATTATCTTTTATTGGAAGCGCTATGTGATGGTAACATATTATGTTACTTCATTTATCATTCTCCTCTTTAATTGCATACCACATCATCTTTTTTTCTTATGTGACATGCATGTTACTATCTATATTACTCCTACCATGACTAGTCTAAGGGAGGGAAGTGTAGAACGATTGTGAAGGAAGCTGATCCCTCACGATAAATTAGTGTTTGCTGAAAGCATGAGCAATTAGAATCTCAAATTGTCCAATGCCAAGTGTTTAAAGATGACGAACGTCACTGAATTCAACGAATACAAGGATAACACCAACACGCTTTGTTGAATGTCCAACCATCCTGGTATATGATGACCTTTTCTTAAACAGTGTTTGACAATAATGACAAGGACATGCCAACTGCTACCAATGTTATTTATTCTCATGGAGTCTTAGATCATCTTTACTGAGTAAGCAGTGGTCTGTTTCGAATGCAGGCGCAGCCAATCAAAATGGTGACAAATGGACCAGTATTTTAGTTTCATATTCAAATTTTTTTATCGTACCTCATACAGTCTACCATCTTTAAAATACATATTAGCATGTGCCTAAGTGATGCCAAAAACTAATTCGATCAGAGAGTCAATAAATTATTTGTCACGGAGAAAGACGTTACAATGGTTTGATTAGTTGTATGGGCAATATAAATTATTTGTCATAGAGAAAGACGTTACAATGGTTTGATTAGTTGTCTAGGCAATATATATTATTTGTCAGAGAGAAAGACGTTACAACATAGTGAAATCAGCAGCAGTAGTAGTAGACGACTAGTACACTCGCTGCCTTTGGAAAGACTTGTTGCGAGAGAGGGCTCCCCTACATTGATGAACAATTCATGTTTGGCTTCCTTTGTTGGCCTGGATATGTATATCAACAAATGGAGCTTTAGCTTTTCCTCTTCTATCCCTTGGCGGGCTAGGAAAAACTCTCCTCTCCATGCTACAGCGATCTACCTGCTCGGATTACTATGGAGCGGGTGTCGTTAGCAGTGGTGTGCCAAGGTAGCATGAGCGGTGGCTTAGGCTGAGGGGCGGTCCACAACTGAGCATGGTGGATCGAGGGATACCGAGGTCACTTCATATTCGACCTTGTTATTAGCATAAATCTGAAGCGCGGGTCGATCTATTCAGAACCAAGCAATCACACGAACACGACACCGAGATGTGTTAACGAGGTTCACCAATATGTCTACATTCTCTGAGCCTAACAGGCGCTTCTCTTCATGACACCGCTACCATACCGCACCTCGGCCGTCCGGGCACCAGCACACGCCACCGGCTCCCCCGCGTGTCTGTGCTATTATGTTGGTATAGGTTACATCGTGTGTCTACTCTACTATATATGAGAGGCCTAGGATACAAATGTCAGACTTGGACACGACTCTATATCTTGTCTACACACTGTGTGACTCTGAGTCCAACTGTAACCTACCTTGTATGTATAAATAATATTCGACACAACTCTAACAAACTCCACCTTCATGAATATTCTCCACCATCTTAGATTTATCGATGCGTCGAACCTTCATGTAGATTGGATTTGAGATACGCCATGAGCACCGCTACTACTCCCAGACTTCATGTGGCTCCACCTGCAAATGTAATCCTTCTCGTCTTCACAGTTCATACTCGAGCAAAATAAAGTTCCTCATTACTCTACTTTGTGCTCAAACATCCGAAGCATCCGTTTGACATCATCACACATCGATCACTGTCTGCGTGAAAGTGAACAACTCACATATTGAACGCCACATATAAGAGTTACCTGAACTGAACATCGCCGTCTTTCTTGACCGTCTGTGTGAAACTTGAAGGTTTTCACCGTCGCCCTGTGTCACCCTGAGTCAAATTCACAGTTCTCTCACCCTTTTTTTCGAATAGTCTCTGACATGTCCCATAGCCATAGCACTCCGCATCCTTCTGTACTTGTCATCCGCACTTTTCCATATGCACTGAACACCACAAAATATACGGCCATGTACTCTTCCAGCTTTTGACATTAACACTTTGCGCCACTTTCGCATATTCTCCATGGCCAACTCCTGTCCATCAACTAGTACTGATAGACCCAGTCACTAACTTGAATCCGATACTCATCAACACTGCTTCAGCACCCCTGCACACTTTATATGACCACATGCATGTCTCACCATTAGTGCCTTGGTATGTCACAGTGTCCCGTTCTTATCGCACGCCTCGCCACTATCACTGTGTCGAGCCTCTCCTATCCTGGTCGAGTCTCCCAAGGTCGCGAACCCGCACCACTCAACCCCCGCTGCAGAGAACCACCGATAATCACCGACCGATGCCAAGTATCACGTCTCCATCAGACCACTGGGCCCTAGTCCGATCCATGTATCTCTCGCTATTTCGTTGAAATAGGCTTCCACTCTCTGAATTCTTACGCTGTAGCCCCACCATCCGCTTAGAGCGAAGTGGTCCATCAGACTACAGCTCCACCTTCAAATGACTCCATGTAGTTGGTCGTGCTATCCTGCGCCTTGTCGACTTCAAGCTCTCATGTGTGCACTGCCTTGAATCAACCATGTGCCATAGTCTTGTCCAAGCCGCCCAAGCCCTCAGGCCCGCACCACGTGTTTCCACGCCCCAGAAGTCGGCCACCATCAGCATCACACTCCTATGTCGTTCTCATTGAAATCACCGACGTCTTCTACATTGACCAACATTTCATGTCAGTCCATCAGACAATCCAGTCCAAGCAGCGGAAATTATCTGATTGCAACCATGCTCCACCCTGCGTCGTGTCCGCCGCACATTTATGCAATGCTTGATGCCTTATGTATGCACAATCCTCTCACAACATGCTCCAGACTCCTCCAGCCTTATACACATGTGGCCATCCTCGCACGCTTTCCATCTTGACCAACTCTACATCACGCCGCACTTCCATCCAAAAAATTATTTGGACCCAAGCAACTCCTCGTACGCGTTGCACCTTTTGCTTGAACACTTGTCATGGTGTACAAATAATATTCGACACAACCCTAACACTTGTCATGGTGTATGTTGTTTGGTGCGTTTCTGTCCACGGTGTGCTAGTGCGAGTTGTAGTTAGTCTAGCATCTTTGGTAGAAATCCTCATTTTGGCCTTCTACAGAACTGGCGATGACGACGACAGCAGGTGTCGGGATCTTTCTTCGAAGCATCCTCATGGAGGCATGTGCATCCCTCTCCCTGCGACCTTGGCTCCGAAGGAAAACCTCAAGATCTTTAATATTTTTGTAAGCATTAAGAACATTTTCTGAAACATGTGGACGTTTTTTTTTCAACTGTAGCATTCGTGGATATAGTGGAGGCGCGCATTATTTGAGGTAAAAGACCCGAGCTTTCTTTTTTCTATTTTTCATTACATTCTCTGTTCGTGGTTACAAAGGAGGCGCGAACTACTCGACATATAGGCAACATTTTTTTCTCTTTTTTTCGTTTTCTTTTGTTTCTTTTTTTCTTCTCCATTTTGCCATTTTGTAGCATTTTACTCTTTGTTTCCATTTCCAACTTTTTTTCCTTTTGTATCTTTTTTTTTGTTTTGGGTTTCTTTGTTCTTTCTTAATTATTCTATATTTTTTGTATATGTCAACAACATTTTCCAATACACGTCTAGCATTTGTTTATTCAAATTAAACATTTTTGTAATACATGGTCAGCATATTTATATACACATTTTAAACATTTTTCAAATGCTTGATTAACATTTTTCAAATACAAGATTAACATTTATTGAATACATGGTCAACATTTTTTCTATACATTTTCATAACATTTTTTAAATGCTTGATTAAAGGCTTTCTAATAAAAAGATTAACATTTTGAACACATGATCAACATTTTTTCTATACACATTTAACATTTTTCAAACACTTGTTCAATATTTTTATAAATACATGACAAAAAATTATCATTGTTTTAATACATGGTCAACATTTTTTCTATAGACATTTAACAGATTTCAAATGCTTGTTTAATATTTTGCACATAGTCGCTCAATATATTTTCAAATGCTTGATTAATATTTTATATAGATGGTCAAATTTTTTCATCTTTTTTTAATATGTGGTCAGTATTTTTTCTATACACATTTAACATTTATAAAATGCTTAATTAATATTTTTCAAATACTTGTACAACATTTTTTGAAATGTTTTTAGTGTGTTTTTTGTAATATATTTTTTATAATTTTTAAATTATAAACAAAAGTACAAACAAAAAATAAAGAAAACTGAAAAAAAAAAACACAGAAAATTGATGCTGTGGACGCGCTGAAGGAGACATTGGGGCGCCTGGCTAGCATCCGGCTCACCTGAGGCGATGTATAGACGTGTCGGACTACCATAGAACAGACTCACGTACATATACTTCTACATAGCTACCAGCGGGCAAGATGCAAGATTACAAAAATCCATCTCTGCACCCGAGCTCATCTACACCTGCGCTGATGAAACAAATCAAAATAAATCCTAGAAAAAAATTCAAAATTTCCAAAAAAATTGTGCGGTAGACAATTTGATGCGTGTTGTCCGCTCCAATTTTTAAATTATTTGGACATCTGAGGAGCTCTCAGCAAAAAGAAAACAAATTAGGGGTCTGTAAAAATGTTTACTATTCTTGTACTGTTTTGTCCCAATTTGTCTTTTTTCTGAGAGCTTCTCGGATATCCAAATGACTTGAAATTTGGAGCGAACCTCACACATTAAATTTTCTACCTCACAATTTTTTTTCAATTTTTTGAATTTTTTTACGTTTTTTTCATAACCGGATGCAGATGAGCCTGGGACCGAAACACCCTACTCGCAAGATTATCACTATTATGCACACCATTTGTTCTTCTCGCAACCGGTGGACGCAAGATGAAGATGGCTATGATCCGGTGCAGGCTATCAAATGGGTGCATGAATCTCTGTCTATTTTGGAGAACAATTGTATGCATATGAGTCCATCATTTTTGGCAAAGGGCGAACATGTTGGTAGTATTCTGTGGTAGATAATGTTGTTGGGCGACTACACCAATAAGGTGGACTCACTTGTGCCCACGGTCGTTGCTTGGATGCCCACTTCACCTCCTTTCCAGCGTTATCGGCTGCCCACTGATGAGGATGGCGCTACTGTAGGCATTGCTGCCACACAATCGTCAGAGTCTATCAGGCATGATGATGTTGTTGTGTCCGGAGTACCGGTGCCTATCCTCGGTGACATGTTCGCCATCAATCTTGTCAGATACCTATCTAACTTGGATGCTAAATCCGAATAAAATGATTGGATGTCTCTTGAAGCAGAAGGTATCGACGAACAAATGCAAGAAGGATGGCGCACACCCTCAACATTGTGTATGCAAGAAGAAAGCTAGCAAGTGCAATGGCAAGAGCGATAATGGGGAGGCACTGTGCTTCAATGGTAGAGTTGTCTCGGCTGCAAACGTGGCATCAGATGTGTCTATTGTCTCTATCATTATATCCTTCTCATGTTTTTGTGGGTCGATGGGGTTCCATTTTGTGTGAACCAAGTGTTTGGGGGAGACAACTATAGTCATGGATGTTTTTTGTTTTGTTTTATAGACTTACCTTAAAAAAATACAACTATAGTCCTAATTTTGGTAAGACAAAATAATTATAAAATATTTAATCCTTGTAGTTATGGCCAAGGAGCCCCTGATACAGAATAATTAATCAATTGATTGACATTGATACATCACTGTAGTTATGGCCAAATAACAATTGTGCTTAATGCAATTACACAATTGCACTAAAAGTATGTGAATAGGCTTCAAAATGTGTAATTGAACAACTGCACATTTCTAATCCGAAAGAGTTAAAGGAAAATCACAAATTTTGGACATTAGACTGCACTTTTTTATCCTATGATTGCCAAAAAAAATGTATCGTTCTAGCTAGGCTTCGACATATGTAATTATCTGGTTACATATTTCTTACTGTAAGTTGCACGATGTGTATTCTGGCTGAAAATTTGACATTGTTTATTTGAGTTCACATAGCCCTACAAGAATGGTGAAGGGATGGCATAGCTCAAACTCAAAACTATTGTCCACTGCAATGTCAAAATAAAAGCCTTCGCCAGGGGTATGGAGGAAACTAAATTCAGTAGAGCACGGATTTCATAAATTTAATGTTTATTCATTATATTGCAATATAAGATTTCCGGTAACAAACAACCACCTTCTTGGTAATTGACTACTTGTACATGAAATACTTATTATCATGAGTTGGTTGTTTTTGTGTATGTGCTTCCATGCATCAACCAACTAATCACTAAAAATCTTGGGTGTTTTACTCCGAGGGGAAGAACCATTCTGACCTATATGATCTCATCGGGTTGTGTTGTCCCTTCAGTGAAACTAGGCTAGCTTTGCCACTCACCATGCCGTACACACAATTGGTGGGCATGCCATTGACAAGCTTTTGGCAGTCACAACACTTGCATGGGGAGGCGGCGCTCCACGCACGTGCCAAATCATTGCCGAGAAGGAACACGCGCGGTTCGCTCCTCGGATTCTCTGATTGTGGTAGTTGTAATCCTCAAGCGAATTTACCGCCGCAAGCGCTCTGGATCCAGACCCTCCAACAAAGAGGAAATGGCCACCTAAGTCCTTCACCTCTAACCATTCTTTCTTTTCCATGTCGGCCTCAGACACCTGCAGATTCATCGCCCAGTGATCAATCTCGACGAGTGACTGGCGGGTGATGCTCCACGGCACCATCAATAGCTTTTCCTCGTCGAAAGAAGTGACTAGGTGCAGATAATACGGGGGGAATGTTGCTGCCGCTGGTTGTTCCTTGATGACATGTTGAACGCGTCTCTATGTCTCCGGGACCAAATCATAGGCGAAGAGATTCTCCGTCCCGGTGATGGCGAAGACCTTTCCACGGTGGAAGGTGATGTCTTTGATAAAGCTTCGACCATGGTGCTGATCACCAGACATGGGAACTACATCTACCCAAGAAAGAACCGTCGGGTGGGTCTCCATCGTGGTTCCCGGCAAGAAACATCCAAAGTTGAACACCTTGTGGAAGACGGCGCCAACGAGATGAGATGAGCACATGACAATCTTTTCCAGCTGTACGGGCCCTGTCATGCAAGGTTCACAGTCACCGACGACAACGACGCCTCAACAACGAGAAGTCCTCTAGCAGGAGCGGCATGGGACCTCGATAGCGGGCGTGGATGGAGACAAAGGATTATGCAGGAAGCACCGGCGGGAGACCTTGTGCTCGTATAGGACCCAGCTACCGAAGGTGGCGCCGGCACGGTAGCCCCTGGGCGCCGCGATATGGCGCACCTTAACATCGTCATCGGCGAGGCTCTGGTACGCGCCGCGGCCGAAGGTCATGCACGGCTTAGCCGTCGGTAACGACGTACCCAGCTGCCGTGCGGCGAGGCGCCAACCATGACAGACCGCGGCGAAGCTGACGCGGTCGGTGTGGCACAGCAGCTGGCAGAGGATGAGGCCCAAAAGGTCCGGCGGGAGGTCGGGCCATGGCGAAGAGGTAATCTTGCAGAGGGAGAGATCTATGATCGATGGATCAACAAGGTATGCTTAATTTGTTAATCGGCTGCGGACGATCGGGCAGATGTAACTATGGTTCGATGATAAGCTCTCCAAACAAGTTTCCACGATGTATGCAACTCTCATATATCAACCGTGCTGTGCCGTGATGGAATTCCGTACGTGTCTCAACGTGACTGCTTTGATCACGGCGAGACACATATCTCGAGCGCGTACCAAAGTAAACCAAGGGGACTTGCTTTTCTTTCATTTTTTGTGCAGGAAAAAGAGGACGTGGACTTGTTGATTGGATTGGAGCCACGCGCGATGTGTACAACTCGCAGCATTAATCGGAGACAAATGCCTCAGAGTAACCAAAGCAAGCGTTCCACTACAAGTTTCCAACACCTTTCCTACTCACTTGGTTCCAAAATAATTGAAGTTCTAGGACCATCTCACAACAAACTTTTTAAGTCTGATCAAATCTATAAAAAAACCTGCTAAGATCTACAATATGAAATATATATTAATGAAACTAATAATAAAGTAAATTTAGTGTCCTAGATGTTGATGTACTTTTGTATATACTTGGTCCTAAGTCAAACTCATGAATACAACCGCAAGGACAACCTCATGAGTTGTTCCTTTTTTCTTACATCAGATCGATGGCTGCAGCCCTCCCTAAGTTCCTTGGAGTAGGCTTTGTCTGGCCTCCCTAAGTAGGCTTTGGCTTTTGTTGCTGCTGGTGTGTCGTATGCAGTCGATAAACATTTCTTTGGCTTGCTGATGCTGGTGCGTCATGTGCGAAGACATGTGATCTTGGCGAGACGATTGTTTTCGATGGTGGTCTTTCCCTCATCTAGATCTGGAGTTCCCATGCAACGTCCTTGTCCACCTCCGGGGGTCCATGCTAGTTTCGATTCCTTGGGCGAGGTGCGCGGGAGGTGCCGAGCAAAAGCTCCACACGGTGGTGCTGGCAGTGACCATGTTTGCAGGTGTCGTGTTCCTCTTGGGGCCTCAGGCTTGCTTCCTTCTCTACCCTTTGGCCTACACCCATGGTCAAAACTATCATCCTCTTAGGATGAAAGCGGCAGTGGCAGCGCAGTGCATCGTGTCCATCTTAGGGTCGTCGTCGTTAAGTATCCGTTCTCGGGCCAGCCGTCAACGACCGCTTCACCTCCACTCTATCTTCTGCTCGCAGCCGGATCGTCAACGGGGACGACAACGTTGACCAGATTGATAGGCCACGACTTCCTCCGAATATCCAACGGCGAGAGATTTAGCGTAGGCGAAGCCGCCTCCGGCACTCCGGTGATGGATGCGCCATTCTCATCTTCTGCCCCATCCTCGGCGAGAGCCCAAAACCTCCCCCCGATACCCCGGCTGGCAGGAAGGTCCAGGCCACTAGTTGTAGGCAGCCAGGTCGCCCCCGAGTCGCCTCACTCATCGCCTGTCATGTCATAGAACTTGTATGTATACATCAATGCTATACTTAAAGTTCAGATGACCAAACACTAACGTTGGAGATTAATCGTCTCTCGTGGTGCGCCGAAATAAAATTGCACCTCATGTCGTTGGTCTCGTCTACCTCATATCTATCTTTCCCTCTCTTGCATACACATGCCTGTCACGTGCACACACGTACAATAAGCACACACAACACAGACACACATACGTACATCAGGCGCAGACGCAGTCGACGGGATATAGCTACCTAGCACACAGGGCAAACACGCACGGACACACTTCACACCTGTGACGAAGCGGAACGAGGCTGCAGCCTCCCGTGGCCCATGACACATGGAATCGACTGAGCGATCAGACAGGTGCCTGATCATTAGCAAAAGCGTACATACACATCTTATATCTTATATATATATTTACTAATTGGAAGCACCAACGGAGACTCCACGTTAATCCTTGAGAATAAGATTATTATCCATTAGATCTTATTAATAGTTATTAATAGCCGTTAGATGTAGGTAGAGTCCTTGCCTGATGTCCCACATGTTTCTCCATAGAGAAAAAAAACATGAGTTACCAAGGAACAATTGACGTGCTATCCTAGAGTCCATGCGTGATGACCCACTACTGGTAGAAAACATGGCTTTCGTTCGGGACTGGCCAGCCCATTAGTCCCGGTTCTGCACGAACCGGGACCCATGGGGTGCATTAGTCCCGGTTCGTGAGCCCAGGGGGCCGGCCGGGCCACGTGGGCCACTGGTCCCGGTTCGTCTGGACCTTTTGGTCCCGGTTCCACGCATGAACCGGGACCAATGCGCCTCGCCCCTGGCCCATGACCATTAGTCCCGGTTTGTGCCACAAAACGGGACTAAAGGGTTGGTCCTCGTTGCAGTCAGAGTTTAGCCCCACCTCGTCAACCGAAGGGCGCTCACACCACTAGTAGGAAAAGGGGCTTTTACCCCGGTTTGTAAGGGCCTTTTGTCCCGGTTTTCGAACCGGGACTAAAGGGTCGTTACTAAAGCCCTAACCCTTTAGTCCCGGTTCTTACACGAACCGGGACAGAAGGTCCTCCACGTGGCCGCTGCTGCCAGCCCAGGCAGGGGGGCCTTTGGTCCCGGTTGGTGCCACCAACCGGGACCAATAGGCAGGGCCTTTTGTCCCGGTTGGTGCCACAAACCGGGACCAATATGCAGGGCCTTTTGTCCCGGTTGGTGTCACCAACCGGGACCAATAGGCATCCACACGTCAGCAGCTGGCAGGAGCTGAGGTTTTTGTTTTTTTTGAAAGGGGGTGGTTTAGGGGTTTTGGGGGGTTAATTTAGGTGTTTCATATATTGTGTTAGCTAGCTAATTAATAGAGAGAAGTGTCCTCTCGTATCTCCGTGCTTGGTCGACGCTACGTACTATATACGTATGGAGAGGACTAGACACGCTAGCTAGTAATCAAATGAAGAAAACAGAAGATCGTCATGAACATATGCATAGAGAGAGAAGTGATATCGACCACCTCTCCTTCTCCGAGAGATTGGTCGAACAACAAGTTCTTGTATATCTATCCGACACTACCGGCCACACATATACAATAATTATCTCTTAAAATACAATCTCCTAATTAAATTGTAGGAACACAGGGTCCACATAGTATTCTCTGTTTTCAGCGATCACGTGGTCAAGGAAGAATGCCGCCAATTCCTCTTGAATTCCTCGCATACGATCTGGTGCTAGGAGTTCATCCCGCTTCCGAAACATTTAATTTGAAGAAGGGGGTCAATACATATATATATATGAATAAATGAAACTCAACACAAATGACGGTAATAAAATAAAATTGTGAATATTATTGCTTACGCACTTCATATTGTTCTTCGGTGTAGCCCCGCTCACAGGTCGTGTAGCGGATGGACTCGCAAACGTAGTATCCACAGTAATTATTTTCGGATTCCTGCCACAACCACTTTACAAGAAATAGAGGTCAATCAAACTGATAAGCAAGCATGCTAAATGGTATTGATGAAACTAGCGCTTGAATCACTAGGAGATGCGCGGAACATGCTACTATAGTACTTACTTTCGGGTGTTTAAATTGCAGCTTCTTCGGCAGTCCCGGAGCTTTTGTGGTGAATTTTCTCCAAACCCTGCCAGACAAAGAAAAAAATTACTTGATATCAGGAAATGAACAAAGTTCCTGATATGGTGGATAATGATCGATTTAACTTACTTCTCGAGCATTTGAGTCATGTTCGCATAGTCCTGGGGATCTTTTCGTCTCGAGTCTAAGACGGTTACTACTCCCTGCTCAAGCTTAATCTCTAGGAGAATATAGTGGAAGCTGCGCATGCATGCATAAGTCATCAATTACATTACCATAACCTGGACTAATAAGGGAAACCGAATATGCACAAGACAGTAACACTCACTTGAAGTTGTAAGGAAAGAGTATTATATCTTTGTTTTGATTTAATACCAACGATTGTAGCAAGTTGGCCTCGGCTTCTTTGGGATGTTTTTCAACCGTATATGCATCTATGAGATTTGTGTTAATGAACCCAATATCACCGATTTGTCTTTTCTTCAATTCGGCGATCTTCAATCTGCATAATATAGTGAGGATAATTATAAATACATGCAATGAAAGAGGTGACCTATATAGAGAGACTTAATGACAGAAGTAGTACTACTTACAGACAGTAGCAAGTGATCGTTGTTTTATCGAGGGCCTTTTGATTGTAAAACTGGAAGAAATCCTCAAATGGAACATTCAGCAGTTCAATTCCAACGAGGTCATGCTCCGGTTTAACTCTCAGCGTCAAAGTATCCATCCCATCAGACTTTCTGCAGGTTTTCATGTACGAATCATGTAATCTTCGCATCATCGTTGTTAGAGATCTTTCATCTTTGACGAGAGGCTTCCCATAATGGTATTTGTGTTCGTCCACCTCCATGGTTTCATATTGTACATCGTCTGGCAGGTAATCTCCAAGATTGCTATAACCGGCCACCATCCTCGGATCATTAGCGAAGATGTCTTTTGACACCTTGAGCGGAGGGCACGATTGGTTCGCTTGTTCGCCGAGCTGGGCAATTTTTTTCCCAGCTCGTCATTCTTTTAACCTCTTATCACTGACAGTACTTCCCGACCGCTCCGCTTCGGCATATGTCTTTGCAAGAATGCGCTCATAGTTGCCTCTCGGCGGAGACTTTGGTGGTTTTGTCAGGGCAGCCAGTGTGTGCTTTGCTTTCACCGGATCTACCTTCTCCTCCGGAGGTGGATATTTCTTTGCTTTCACCCCTTCAAAGAAGTTTGTCACTTCGGCTCGCACGATCTCCCTGGTTTCCTCCTCGGTCCTCCCGTATGGTAACTTCTCTGGAGTCTTCAGAGAAGGACCGAATCTGTATTGCCTCCCGCCTCTGGCAGCTGTACTGCTAGACGCCGGCAGAGTAGACAGAGCGGCCGCGGCTGTCTTCTTTCCTTGCTTACGAGGCGGAGGAGAAGGACTACGACGCGCCGGAGCAGCCGCATCGGTGGCGGGTCTCTTCCGCCCTTGCTGACGAGGCGGAGAAGGAGGAGGCTGGCTGCTCTGGCGCACCGTCGCAGGCGGAGAAGGAGGCGGAGTGCCACCACGCGCCGGAGAAGGAGGCTGAGTGCCCTGATCACTCGCCGGAGGAGGAGGCGGAGTGCCCTTACTCGCCGGAGCCGTCCAGTTCGGAAGCTTCATGAGCTCCTTCCGCCATAGGCATGGAGTCTTCAGAGCAGAACCCAGCCGAGTCTCCCCTTCACCGGTAGGGTGGTCAAGCTGGAGCTCCTCAAATCCCTCTGTTATTTCATCCACCATCACCCTAGCATATCCTTCTGGAATCGGCCGGCAGTGGTAGGTTGCGCCGGGTTCAGGAGGTAAAACATAGCCAACAGCCGCCTTGACTTTGAAGTTCTGCCATTCCGCCATAAGGTGGCAATGTTGAGACTCCGTGATAGCATCCACGGGGTAGCTAGCAGGAGCCGCATGCTCCAGCTGAAGCAGCTCGGTGGAAGCCACGCTGCTTCTCCGCTGAGATGGCGGTGTAGCTTCGGGGGCAGTTTCGGCATGTCGATTGCCGTCTCGTTCCTCTAGCGCTTGAACCCTTTCGTGCAGCTTCTGAATTTGGATCTGCTCCACTTTTTTCCTCCTCTCCTGGCTTTAGTAACCGCCCGCGTCCGGAAAACCAGCCTTCCACGGAACGGAGCCTGGCGTGCCTCGTGTCCGTCCAGGGTGCTCAGGATTCCCGAGGGCCATTGTGAGCTCGTCGTTCTCTCTATCTGGAACGAACGTCCCTTATTGCGCTGTATCGATATAGTACTTAAGCTTCTTGACGGGTATTTCAAGTTGCTCGTCCGTCCAACGGCACTTCCCTGATACAGGGTCCAAGGTTCCGCCAGCCCCGAAGAACAAAGTCCGGCAACGGTCTGGCCAGTTCATTGTCTCTGGTTCGATCCCTTTATCAAGCAGATCCCTCTCAGCCTTGGCCCACTTAGGCCGGGCTTTGAGGTAGCCACCTGACCCCGTGCGATGGTGAAGCTTCTTCTTCGCAGCATTCTTCTTGTTTCTCGCTGACATCTTCTTACTCTTTTCCGATGTCTTGTGGGCCACAAATGCAGGCCAGTGATCTCTGATCTTCTCATACCGGCCGATGAATTCTGGTGTCTCTTCTTTGTCGACAAACGTTTTCAGCTCATTCTTCCACCTCCTGAATAGGTCTGCCATCTTCTTAAGAGCATGAGACTTGATTGATTGCTCTTTAACTGGCTTCTCCGGATCCTCCTCTGGTGGTAGGGTGAAATTTGCCTTCAGCTCAGTCCAAAGATCATCTTTCTGCATATCATTGACATAAGACACCTCAGGGTCTTCCTTCTTAGGCTTATACCATTGGTGGATGCTGATCGGGATCTTGTCCCTAACTAGAACCCCGCACTGAGCAGCAAATGCATCCTTTGTTCGGAGGGGTTCAATCGGTTGGCCGTCGCGCGCGATTGCTGTCATCTCAAACCTTTCATCCGAGCACAACTTTCTCTTCGGGCCTCGTCTCTTTACCGAAGTTGCGCTCGATCCGGAGGGCTAGAAAAAAAGAAGAAAGACGAGTGTTAATTAATATGTGTACATACCAAAACAATGAATGCATCAATTAGCTAGTCAGCACAGGCTTAACTAATATATTTACCTGGCCGGACTCTGTTCGGTCACCGGAGCCGTCACCACGGGCTCCTTCTTGCACCAGCATTGGGTCACCGGAGCCATCATAATCATGTCTTTCCTCCTCCACTCTTCGATCACTGTAGCCTGCTTCTTCTCCGGCTAAGATTATGTCCCCCAACACCTCTTCTACTTGCTCGTCTCGTCCGTGCTCCATTGTTTCTGCAAATATTACAACATAGCAATTATTACACAAACATGACAGCAGGTGGATATATTAGTGCAAACGTAGACCTAGCTTATTCCGGGTTTGGGGTGGCCTCGGCAACGCTTCAAGGGTAGGGGCGCGGCGGGAGGGGGTAGGAGACCGACATCGTTTTTTTCTAGGGTTTGGGTGTCCTCGAGAGTTTTGGTCGAGCGAGAGGGCCGGGGGGTGCTCCCGTGGTATAAGTTATCACGGTCGAGAGGGGGTATAAATATCGACCGTCCATCATGTCGAAGTTATCTGGGAGGGAGTTATATATATCGACAATGACGACATACATACATGGGAAAATAATGTTATCGGGGAGGGGGTATATCGACCCCCCCCCCACGTGTTGAAGTTATCGGGAGGGGGTTATATCGACAACGACGACATACGTACATGGGAAAATAATATTATCGGGGAGGGGGTATATCGACCCCCCCTCGTGTTGAATTTATCGGGAGAGGGGTAGTATATCGACGACGACAGACCCGATAAAACATAAGAAAAAAAAGAAGAAAAAAAAGAGGAGAAGAAGAAAGGAATAGAGGAGAGAAGAAGAAAAAATAGAATTTTTTCTATTTTTTCTTCTTCTCTTCTATTCCTTTCTTCTTCTTCTCCTCTTCTTTTTCTTCTTTTTTCCTCTTCTTATTTATTTCTCCTCTTCTTCCTCTCCTCTTCTTCTCCTTTCTTCCTCTTCTTATTTTCCTTTTTCCTCTCATTCATAAAAAAAGTTTAAATAGAAAATTTCGAAAATCAGTAAAGGTTTTGCCTAATGCATTGTTCATATGAATATACAAACATTTGCATATTCTACAATAATTAATATCACCAAAAAAATCTATGAACAGAAAAAAATCCTAGCTTTTCTAAAAATCTATCTTTTGCATATATACATGAACATATATATACACAGAGAACATATATACATACATATACTCATACATGAACATATCATCCTATATATGAACATACATTTTCTTTGCATATGCATATGAACATACATTTTCTTTGCATATGCATATGAACATACATACATACATTTTTCTTTCATATGAACATACATACATTTTCTTTGCATATGACCATACATACATTTTTCTTTGCATATGACCATTCATACATTTTCTTTGCATATGCTTTGCATATAAACATACATACATATGAACATACATACATACATACATATAAACATAACATACATACACAAAAAATTCTAAAAATCTGCCTAAAAAAATTATATGAAAAAAAGCATACATCATCCATCCATCCATATAATGAACATATACATCATCCATCCATCCATATAATCAACATATGCATATGAAAAAAAATTATATGAAAAAATTATATGAAGAGGATCGAGGGGACAGGGAGGAAAGGGGGTCGCCGGAGCCGGACCGAACGGGGAGGAGGGGCGGCGTCGAGGCAGGGGCGGCAGTGGGGGCGGGCGCCGGCGACGACGACAATGGTGGGGGCGGGCCGGGGCGCAGGGGCGCGGCCGTGCGTGCTCGGGGACGGGGCATGGGCACGGGCGGCGGCCGGCGTGGGCTCTGGCGCGGGGCAGGGGCACGGGGAGACGGGGATGGCGGCCGGCGGCGGCGACGGCGACGAGGAGCGCGCGAGCGATTTGGGCAGCCTGGCGGCGGGGGCAACTGGCGAGGGAGGCGAGGGAGATGTGAAATTTTCACAAGTCCTGGTTATATAGCAAGGGCATTGGTCCCGGTTCGTGGCACCAACCGGGACCAATGCCACCCTTTAGTCCTTATTGGTGCCACCAACCGGGACCAAAGGTCCCTTTTCAGCAGCGCAAAGGGCGGGAAGCGGAGGCCTTTGGTCCCGGTTGGTGGCACCAACCGGGACTAAAGGGGGGCATTGGTCCCGGTTGGTGCCACGAACCGGTACCAATGCACCCCTTTAGTCCCGGTTGGTGGTACCAACCGGGACCAAAGGCCTCTTGCTGCCCGCGTCGCGGCCAAAAGTTTAGTCCCACCTCGCTAGTTGAGAGGGGCTCGGTGTGGTTTATAAGCCCCGCTGCGGCTGCTGTCTCGAACTCCTCTCTATAGCAGGCTTCTGGGCCTAACTTTGGCGCGCTGCCCGTTGAGCCCTCTAGCCCTTCTGGGCCTGTATTTGCAAACCCGAGGGTTGGAGGTCCCAGCGGGCACCGCCCCAACTATTTTTTTTGCTGTATTTAGTTTTTTTGTTTTCTTTTTTGCTTTATTTATTTTGTTTTGTTTCTACTTAAAACAAAAAACTTATTTCTTTTATTTCTAATTACTTATTTATTTTACTTTATGATAATTCTTTTTGCTATTAAAGTTTCTATCAAAAAAAGTTCTTTATGAAAATTCTTTTTGCTGTATTTATTTTTTTGTTTCCATTTTTGCTTTATTTATTTTGTTTTTTTCTACTTACAACAAAAAACTTATTTATTTTATTTTATTTTATTTTGTTTCTAATTACTTATTTATTTTACTTTATGATAATTCTTTTTGCTATTAAAGTTTCTATCAAAAAAAGTTCTTTATGAAAATTCTTTTTGCATTTAATGATTTTGAACAGAAAATACTTCGATAATTTTAGTTGCATCAATTTTATATGATTTTAGTTTCAATAATAATAGAGGTTTCTTATAATGTTTTGAACAGAAAATACTTTGTTAATTTTAGTTTCATAAATTTTATTAAAGTTTTTTTATTTTGTCGGAACACAAGAAGTCCGGAGTTGTAATAAGTTATTAAAAATAAAAAAGAGGCGCAATGCTCGTTGATTTGCTTCAAGCCTTTCGAAATAGTGTAGACTGCACTGCACATAGCTTCATGCAGTCTACCTTATTCCTCAAGGCTTGAAGCTAAGCAACGTGAGCATTGCACCTCTTCTTCATCGTCTCTGCACTCAGGGCTTATAAACCGCTCCTAGTGCCTCTCAGCTAGCGAGGTGGGACTAAAAAACTGCTTAGTAAGAAACTCTAGTACCGGTTCGTGCCACGAACCGGTACTAAATGTGCTCGTGGGGCCACAGCCTCATTAGTACCGGTTCGTGGCACCAACAGGGACCAAAGGGTGAAATTGGTCCCGGTTCGTGCCACCAACCGGGACCAATGGCCTTGCACAGCGGCGTGGTGGTGAGTTTAGTCCCACCTCGCTAGCTGAGAGAGAGCCGCACCTGTTTATAAGGTGCGGTGCGCCTGAGCTGTCGAGCTCCTCTCTAAAGCAGGCTTAGGGGCCTAACCTCTCTGTACATGCCTGTGGGCCTACTGGGCCTTCTGCGGGCCTGAATCCTGGCCCATGGATGGGTTTCTAATCGTATTCAGGCCGTGGTGGCCCAGTAGGTGGCATAATTTTTAATTTTTGGCCTGTTATTTTTCATGCATTTACTAATTATTTTGAGCTATAAGACCCTAAAATTGAAAAACATTTCAAATGAACTCTGAAAAGGTTGAAAGTTGGCATGGTGTCATCATTTCATCCACATAGCATGTGCAAGAAAGTTGAGAGGGTTACGGCAAAAACTAGATGCACTTCTTGTACGAAACGGACAATGGTATCATACGCGTCTATTACAAAGTTGGCATGGTATCATCATAATAGTTGCGGGAGAAAGTCTTCACTTTTTCTTCGCTTGTGTCATTTGCTTATTGCGCCGTAACCATGGATAATCTTCATCGTTTATCAGGATGCTTGGGTCAGCCTTGACTTTGAAGGGAGGAATTTCATGAAACTTTTCATAATCTTCAGACATGTCTGTCTTGCCCTCCACTCCCAAAAGGTCCCTTTTTCCTGAAAGAACTATGTGGCGCTTTGGCTCATCGTATGATGTATTCGCTTCCTTATCTTTTCTTTTCCTCGGTCTGGTAGACATGTCCTTCACATAGATAACCTGTGCCACATCGTTGGCTAGGACGAACGGTTCGTCAGTGTACCCAAGATTGTTCAGATCCACTGTTGTCATTCCGTACTGTGGGTCTACCTGTACCCCGCCTCCTGACAGATTGAACCATTTGCACTTAAACAAAGGGACCTTAAAATCATGTCCGTAGTCAAGTTCCCATATGTCCATTATGTAACCATAATATGTGTCCTTTCCCCTCTCGGTTGCTGCATCAAAGCGGACACCGCTGTTTTGGTTGGTGCTCTTTTGATTTTGGGCGATCGTGTAAAATGTATTCCCATTTATCTCGTATCCTTTGTAAGTCAATACAGTCGAAGATGGTCCCCTGGACAACGAGTACAACTCATCACAAACAGTGGTTTCACCTCTGAGACGTGTTTCCAACCAACTGCTGAAAGTCCTGATGTGTTCACATGTAATCCAGTCGTCACACTGCTCCGGGTGTTTGGAGCGCAGACTGTTCTTGTGTTCATCGATATACGGGATCACCAAGGTAGAGTTCTGTAGAACTGTGTAGTGTGCTTGAGACCAAGATTATCCGTCCCTGCATATTATTGAGTCCCCTCCAAGCGTGCCTTTTCCAATCAGTCTCCCCTCATACCGCGATTTAGGGAGACCTATCTTCTTAAGGCCAGGAATGAAGTCAACACAAAACCCAATGACATCCTCTGTTTGATGGCCCATGGAGATGCTTCCTTCTGGCCTAGCGCGGTTACGGACATATTTCTTTAGGACTCCCATGAACCTCTCAAAGGGGAACATATTGTGTAGAAATACGGGCCCCAGAATGACAATCTCGTCGACTAGATGAACTAGGACGTGCGTCATGATATTGAAGAAGGATGGTGGGAACACCAGCTCGAAACTGACAAGACATTGTGCCACATCACTCCTTAGCCTTGGTATGATTTCTGGATCGATCACCTTCTGAGAGATTGCATTGAGGAATGCACATAGCTTCACAATGGCTAATCGGACGTTTTCCGGTAGAAGCCCCCTCAATGCAACCGGAAGCAGTTGCGTCATAATCACGTGGCAGTCATGAGACTTTAGGTTCTGGAACTTTTTTGCTGGCATATTTATTATTCCCTTTATATTCGACGAGAAGCCAGTCGGGACCTTCATACTGAGCAGGCATTCAAAGAAGATTTCTTTCTCTTCTTTCGTAAGAGCGTAGCTGGCAGGACCTTCATACTGCTTCGGAGGCATGCCGTCTTTTTCGTGCAAACGTTGCAGGTCCTCCCGTGGCTCAGGTGTATCTTTTGTCTTCCCATACACGCCCAAGAAGCCTAGCAGGTTCACGCAAAGGTTCTTCGTCACGTGCATCACGTCTATTGAAGAGCGGACCTCTAGCTCTTTCCAGTAGGGTAGGTCCCAAAATATAGATTTCTTCTTCCACATGGGTGCGTGTCCCTCAACGTCATTCGGAACAGCTAGTCCGCCGGGACCCTTTCCAAAGATTACGTGTAAATCATTGACCATAGCAAGTACGTGATCACCGGTACGCATGGCGGGCTTCTTCCGGTGATCTGCCTCGCCTTTGAAATGCTTGCCTTTCTTTCGACATTGATGGTTGGTCGGAAGAAATCGACGATGGCCCAGGTACACATTCTTCCTGCTTTTGTCCAGGTATATACTTTCAGTGTCATCTAAACAGTGCGTGCATGCGTGGTATCCCTTGTTTGTCTGTCCTGAAAGGTTACTGAGAGCGGGCCAATCGTTGATGGTTACAAACAGCAACGCGTGCAGGTTAAATTCCTCCTGTTTGTGCTCATCCCACGTACGTACACCGTTTCCATTCCACAGCTGTAAAAGTTCTTCAACTAATGGCCTTAGGTACACATCAATGTCGTTGCCGGGTTGCTTAGGGCCTTGGATGAGAACTGGCATCATAATGAACTTCCGCTTCATGCACATCCAAGGAGGAAGGTTATACATACATAGAGTCACGGGCTAGGTGCTGTGATTGCTGCTCTGCTCTCCGAAAGGATTAATGCCATCCGCGCTTAAACCAAACCATACGTTCCTTGGGTCAGCTGCAAACTCAGCCCAGTACTTTCTCTTGATTTTTCTCCACTGCGACCCGTCAGCGGGTGCTCTCAACTTCCCGTCTTTCTTACGGTCCTCACTGTGCCATCGCATCAACTTGGCATGCTCTTCGTTTCTGAACAGACGTTTCAACCGTGGTATTATAGGAGCATACCACATCACCTTCGCAGGAACCCTCTTCATGGGGGGCTCGCCGTCAACATCACCAGGGTCATCTCGTCTGATCTTATACCGCAATGCACCGCATACCGGGCATGCGTTCAGATCCTTGTACGCACAGCGGTAGAGGATGCAGTCATTAGGGCATGCATGTATCTTCTGCACCTCCAATCCTAGAGGGCATACGACCTTCTTTGCTGCGTATGTACTGTCGGGCAATTCATTATCCTTTGGAAGCTTCTTCTTCAATATTTTCAATAGCTTCTCAAATCCTTTGTCAGGCACAGCATTCTCTGCCTTCCACTGCAGCAATTCCAGTACGGTACCGAGCTTTGTGTTCCCATCTTCACAATTGGGGTACAACCCTTTTTTGTGATCCTCTAACATGCGATCGAACTTCAGCTTCTCCTTTTGACTTTCGCATTGCGTCCTTGCATCGACTATGACCCGGCGGAGATCATCATCATCGGGTACTGGTTCCTCTTGATCTTCAGCAGCTTCCCCCCTTGCAGCATCATTGGGCACATCGTCTGGTTCCTCTTGATCTTCAGCAGCTTCCCCCGTTGTAGCATCACCGTATTCAGGGGGCACATAGTTGTCATCGTCCTCTTCTTCTTCGTCGTCTTCCATCATAACCCCTATTTCTCCGTGCCTCGTCCAAACATTATAGTGTGGCATGAAACCCTTGTAAAGCAGGTGGGTGTGAAGGATTTTCCGGTCAGAGTAAGACTTCGTATTCCCACATATAGGGCATGGACAACACATAAAACCATTCTGCTTGTTTGCCTCAGCCACTTCGAGAAAATCATGCACGCCCTTAATGTACTCGGAGGTGTGTCTGTCACCGTACATCCATTGCCGGTTCATCTGCGTGCATTATATATAATTAAGTGTGTCAAAAACCATTACAGAACATCATGAATAGATAATTAAGTGACCAAATTAATAGAAGTTCATCATCACATTAAAACCAAAGTACATACATAGTTCTCATCTAACAACATATATATAGCTCTCCAGAGCATCTAATTAATTAAACCATACATTGAAACTATGTAAAACATTTCGATGCGAAAACAAATGCGATCATAATCGCAACCAAGGTAACAATTGATCCAACGGCATAATGATACCAAGCCTCGGTATGAACGGCATATTTTCTAATCTTTCTAATCTTCAAGCGCATTGCATCCATCTTGTTCTTGTGATCATCGACGACATCCGCAACATGCAACTCCAATATCATCTTCTCCTCCTCAATTTTTTTTATTTTTTCCTTCAAGAAATTGTTTTCTTCTTCAACTAAATTTAACCTCTCGACAATAGGGTCGGTTGGAATTTCCGGTTCACATACCTCCTAGATAAATAAAATCTATGTCACGTTGGTCGGCATAATTTTCATAAACAATAAATGAACCAATAGTTATAAAGATAATATATACCACATCCGAATCATAGACAGGACGAGGGCCGACGGGGGCGGATACCAAAACCATCGCACTATATAATAACAAGCAATAAAATAGTAAGAAAATTAGACAAGTATCTATCTAAAGTAAGAATTTTTTTTCTTTCAGAAAGAAGATAAGAACAAGAGGCTCACCACAGTGGTGCTGGCGACGAGATCGGCACGGGCGATCGACGGCGATGAAGACTGGGACGGGACGGGACGGACCGCTAAACCTAGACAAATCTCGGGGAAAATGGAGCTCGGAAGTCGAGTTTCGAGAGGAGAAAGATTAACTAGTGTGGCTCAGACATTTCATCGAACACCTCATGTGCATAGGAGGTGAGCTAGAGCACACAAATGCCCTCCCCTCGCCGGCGAGAAAAAACAGAGCACTGTGGAGTGCTCTGCTGTGGCGATGGGGTATATATAGGGAACTCTTTGGTCCCGGTTCGTGGCACCAACCGGGACCAAAGGCCTTGTGCTGCCCCGCGTCAAAAGTTTAGTCCCACCTCGCTAGTTGAGAGAGCTCGAGAGTGGTTTATAAGCGCTGCTGCGCCCACCCTCTCGAACTCCTCTCAACTGCAGGCTTTCGGGCCTAACCGTTCACTTTGCCTGTGGGGCCTACTGGGCCTTCTGCGGGCCTGAATCCTGGCCCATGGATGGGTTTCTAGTCGTATTCAGGCCGTGGTGGCCTAGTAGGTGGCATAATTTTTTTCCTCTGTTTTTTCTCTTTTGCTTTATTTGTTTTGTTTTGTTTCTACTTACAACAAAAAACTTTTTTATTTTATTTCTAATTACTTATGTATTTTACTTTAATTATTTTATTTTTATTTACTTTACTGCTGCTATTTTTATTTATTTTACTGCTGCTATTTTTACTTAATTTATTAAGGTTTATTTATTTTAGTTACTATAGTTTATTTTATTTTATTTTATTAAGGTTTATTTATTTTTATTTATTTTATCAAGGTTTATTTATTTTATAAATATAAAAAATGAACATAGATGCGCTTATAGAGGAAATTCAGCCTAAATTCATAATAAATTTCTATGAAATTTACTGTGAATTTAGGTCAAATTCCCTGTATAAGGGCATCTATTTTCACTTTAAGAGGAGCTCAACAAGGCAGAGAGGGACGGGCTTATAAACTGGTGTGAGCGCCCTTCGGTTGGCGATGTGGGACTAAACACTGGCCGCAACTAGGACCAGCCCTTTAGTCCTGGTTTGTGGTAGGAACCGGGACTAAAGGGTGGTGGGCCAGGAGCGTGGCCCATTGGTCCCGGTTTGTCCCACCAACCGGGACCAAAGGGTCCGGACGAACCGGGACCAATGCCCCCACGAGGCCCGGCAGGCCCTTGGCCGCACGAACCGGGACCAATGCTCACATTAGTCCCGGTTCGTGACTGAACCGGGACTAATGTGAATATTGCCCTGTGACCAAAGCCCAGTTTTCTACTAGTCCACCGGTTTATAAGCCCGTCCCTCTCTGCCTTGTTGAGCTCCTCTCAAAATGAAAATAGATGCCCTTATACAGGGAATTTGACCTATCAGAGTGAATTTCTCTGAAATTCATAGAAATTTATTATGAATTTAGGTTGAATTCTCTCTATAGGCGCATCTATGCTCATTTTTTTATGTTGGGGTTGGCGATCTTTACAGACTTTTTGTGTGTTGAATATGCACCATTCAAAATCAGTCTGTGCTTTGAATGGTTCATTTTGAACACACAAAAAGTCTGGAGTTCAAATAAGTTCAAGAAAATGAAATCCCTTTGTAACAGATGAGTTTTCGTCCGAAACCCTGATACTTCGAAAGAGATTGTCCATTTTGTTCACGAAGTGCATCCACCTTTTGACGGGACCCTCTCAACTTTTTAGCACATGCTATGTGGGTGAAATGATGATACCATGCCAACTTTCAACCTTTTCAGAGTTCATTGGAAATGCTTTTCAATTTTAGGGTCTTATAGCTCAAAATAATTAGTAAATGCATGAAAAATAACAAATGAAGTCAGAAAGGATTGAAAAATGATGATGTGGCTTTGAATGGTGCATTTTGAACACACAAAAAGTCAGGAGTTCACATAAGTTTAAAAAAATGAAATCCCTTTGTAACAGACGAGTTTCCGTATGAAACCCTGATACTTCGAAAGAGATTGTCCGTTTTGTTCACGAAGTGCATCCAGTTTTTGGCGTAACCCTCTCTACTTTCTTGCACATGCTATGTGGATGAAATGATGATACCATGCCAACTTTCAACCTTTTCAGAGTTCATTTGAAATGCTTTCCAATTTTAGGGTCTTATAGCTCAAAACAATTAGTAAATGCATGAAAAATAACAAATTAAGTCAGAAAGGATTGAAAAATGATGATGTGGCTTTGAATGGTGCATTTTGAACACACAAAAAGTCAGGAGTTCAAATAAGTTTAAAAAAATGAAATCCCTTTGTAACAGACGAGTTTCCGTATGAAATCCTGATACTTTGAAAGAGATTGTCCGTCTTGTACACGAAGTGCATCCACCTTTTGCCGGGACCCTCTCAACTTTCTTGCACATGCTATGTGGATGAAATGATGATACCATGCCAACTTTCAACCTTTTCAGAGTTCATTTGAAATGCTTTTCAATTTTAGGGTCTTATAGCTCAAAATAATTAGTAAATGCATGAAAATTAACAAATGAAGTCAGAAAGGATTGAAAATTGATGATGTGGCTTTGAATGGTGCATTTTGAACACACAAAAAGTCAGGAGTTCAAATAAGTTTTAAAAAATGAAATCCCTTTGTAACAGACGAGTTTCCGTATGAAATCCTGATACTTTGAAACAGATTGTCCGTTTTGTACACGAACGCATCCAGTTTTTGCTGTAACCCTCTCTACTTTCTTGCACATGCTATGTGGGTGAAATGATGATACCATGCCAACTTTCAACCTTTTCAGAGTTCATTTGAAATGCTTTTCAATTTTAGGGTCTTATAGCTCAAAATAATTAGTAAATGCATGAAAAATAACAAATGAAGTCAGAAAGGATTGAAAATTGATGATGTGGCTTTGAATGGTGCATTTTGAACACATAAAAAGTCAGGAGTTCAAATAAGTTTTAAAAAATGAAATCCCTTTGTAACAGACGAGTTTCCGTATGAAACCTGATACTTTGAAAGAAATTGCCCGTTTTGTACACGAAGTGCATCCACCTTTTGCCGGGACCCTCTCAACTTTCTTGCACATGCTATGTGGATGAAATGATGATACCATGCCAACTTTCAACCTTTTCAGAGTTCATTTGAAATGCTTTTCAATTTTAGGGTCTTATAGCTCAAAATAATTAGTAAATGCATGAAAAATAACAAATGAAGTCAGAAAGGATTGAAAAATGATGATGTGGCTTTGAATGGTGCATTTTGAACACACAAAAAGTCAGGAGTTCAAATAGTTTTAAAAAATGAAATCCCTTTGTAACAGACGAGTTTCCGTATGAAATCCTGATACTTTGAAAGAGATTGTCCGTTTTGTACACGAAGTGCATCCACCTTTTGCCGGGACCCTCTCAACTTTCTTGCACATGCTATGTGGATGAAATGATGATACCATGCCAACTTTCAACCTTTTCAGAGTTCATTTGAAATGCTTTTCAATTTTAGGGTCTTATAGCTCAAAATAATTAGTAAATGCATGAAAAATAACAAATGAAGTCAGAAAGGATTGAAAAATGATGATGTGGCTTTGAATGGTGCATTTTGAACACACAAAAAGTCAGGAGTTCAAATAAGTTTAAAAAAATGAAATCCCTTTGTAACAGACGAGTTTCCGTATGAAATCCTGATACTTCGAAAGAGATTGTCCGTTTTGTACACGAAGTGCATCCAGTTTTTGCCGGTACCCTCTCTACTTTCTTGCACATGCTATGTGGATGAAATGATGATACCATGCCAACTTTCAACCTTTTCAGAGTTCATTTGAAATGCTTTTCAATTTTAGGGTCTTATAGCTCAAAATAATTAGTAAATGCATGAAAAATAACAAATGAAGTCAGAAAGGATTGAAAATTGATGATGTGGCTTTGAATGGTGCATTTTGAACACACAAAAAGTCAGGAGTTCAAATAAGTTTAAAAAATGAAATCCCTTTGTAACAGACGAGTTTCCGTATGAAATCCTGATACTTCGAAAGAGATTGTCCGTTTTGTACACGAAGTGCATCCAGTTTTTGCCGTAACCCTCTCTACTTTCTTGCACATGCTATGTGGATGAAATGATGATACCATGCCAACTTTCAACCTTTTCAGAGTTCATTTGAAATGCTTTTCCAATTTTAGGGTCTTATAGCTCAAAACAATTAGTAAATGCATGAAAAATAACAAATGAAGTCAGAAAGGATTGAAAAATGATGATGTGGCTTTGAATGGTGCATTTTGAACACACAAAAAGTCAGGAGTTCAAATAAGTTTAAAAAATGAAATCCCTTTGTAACAGACGAGTTTCCGTATGAAATCCTGATACTTTGAAAGAGATTGTCCGTTTTGTACACGAAGTGCATCCACCTTTTGCCGGGACCCTCTCAACTTTCTTGCACATGCTATGTGGATGAAATGATGATACCATGCCAACTTTCAACCTTTTCAGAGTTCATTTGAAATGCTTTTCAATTTTAGGGTCTTATAGCTCAAAATAATTAGTAAATGCATGAAAATTAACAAATGAAGTCAGAAAGGATTGAAAATTGATGATGTGGGCTTTCAATGGTGCATTTTGAACACACAAAAAGTCAGGAGTTCAAATAAGTTTTAAAAAATAAAGTCCCTTTGTAACAGACGAGTTTCCGTATGAAATCCTGATACTTCGAAACAGATTGTCCGTTTTGTACACGAAGTGCATCCAGTTTTTGCCGTAACCCTCTCTACTTTCTTGCACATGCTATGTGGATGAAATGATGATACCATGCCAATTTTCAACCTTTTCGGAGTTCATTTGAAATGCTTTTCAATTTCCGGGTCTTATAGCTCAAAAAAGCAGTAAATGCATGAAAAATAATAAAATGCATAAAACTATAATATTTGTTATGATCAACTAAAAAACTAAAATCAATTGAAATATTCTGTTATGATGAACTAAAATAAAACTATAATATTATTCAATAGCAAAAAGAATCAACTAAAAAGCTTTTATAAAACTATAATAGCAAAAGGAATCAACTAAAAAGCTTATATAAACCTCTAGTATTTTTGAAACTAAAATTATATAAATTTTATGCACCTTATATTAACAAAGTATTTTTTGTTCAAAACATTAATAGCAAAAAGAATTTAATAGCAAAAAAATTAACATAATCTGGTTTTGATTAAAATAGATATTTAAAATAACCTAAAATTACCAAATTGAGTATAATTATAAAACATATTAATATTAAATAGCAGGAAATGAATCACTCAAAAATCTATTTTTATAGTAAATTTATTCATAAAACTAGTGATTCACATACATTTAAAAAAAATTAAAACTAATGGCAGTAACAGAAAGTTTATAATTTTTGTGACCGAAAAGCGAAAAAGAAATCACTAAAAAAGTATAAGTATTCAGTTTTAAGTAGAAATAAAAAGGAAAAAAAATGCCACCTACTGGACCTCCACGGCCTGAATACGACTAGAAACCCTACAATGGGCCAGGATTCAGGCCCGCAGAAGGCCCAATAGGCCCAACAGACATGGCAAAGTACAGATTAGGCCCGTAAGCCTGCAATAGAGAGGAGCTCGAGAGGGTGGCGGCAGCAAAGCTTATAAACCACTCCGAGCCCATCTCAACTAGCGAGGTGGGACTAAACGTCCCACCGCACCGTGCCAGCACAAGGCCTATGGTCCCGGTTCATGCCACCAACCGGGACCATAGGTGGGCATTCGTACCGGTTCGTGGCACCAACCGGTACCAATGCCCACCTATGGTCCCGGTTCGTGCCACCAACCGGGACCATAGGCCTCAGTTTCCCGCCCATTGGGCTGCCGAAAAGAGACCTTTGGTCCCGGTTCGTGGCACTAACCGGGACCATAGGCGGGCATTGGTACCGGTTGGTGCCACGGACCGGTACCATTGGTTTTGCTATATAAGGTAGCACTTGTGAAAATTTCGCCAACTGCTCCCATTCCCCCCGACGCCGCCGGGCCGTTCCTCGTCATCGTCGTCGTCGCCGCCCCGAGCCCCTGCCCCGACGCCGTCGCCCCGCCCCTGACCCGCCGTCGACGTCGTCCTCGCCGTCGCTATCGTCGCCCCCGAGCCGCTCCTCCCCGAGCCCTCGCCGCGCACGTAACCCCTCCCCCACGAGTCCGCCGTCCTCGTCGCCGGCCTCGTCGTCGTCCTCGTCACCGGCCTCGTCGCCGTCCTGCCTCGAGCCCCTAGTGAGCCCCTTCCCATCCCGATCCGTGCGCTGCCGCGGCTGCCGCCGCCCCCCTGCGCCATGCCGCCGCCCCTGTTTTTGTATGTATGTATGTATGTATATGGATGTATGTATGTATGGATGGATGGATATGCATGTATATGGATGGATGTATGTGTATGTGTTCATAGTTTTTTTTGTTCATAGTTTTTTGTTCATAGCATTTTTAGGCTGTATAGTTTTATTTTTGTTCAATGTTTATGGTTAGAAGAGGAGAGGAAAAAATTGTGTTGCAAAAGTTACATTTAAGGTTAGTTGATTTAGTGAATTTTAGGTTATTAGTTCTACTGTTAGTGCATTTAAAGTTAGTTTATTTTTAGTTGAACTAGTTGATTAATTAATAAAACTACTTTATTTTACTATATATAGAAGTAGTTTATTTTTAGTAAGTACTACTTTATCTTATTTATAGTAAGTGCTTAATTAGTAGTTGAACTAGTTGATTTAACAAAACTAGTTTATTTTACTATAGAAGTAGTTTATTTTTAGCAAGGAAATTAATAGAGCTAGTTTGTTTTTTTAGTTAAAGCAATTATTCCCGCATCGACGTCGACGATGCCTATCCCGCATCCTCGTCGTCGACTCGGCGGAGGAGGCCGGCTTGATCAGAGGGGCCATGTCGGGGACTGGGCTCCGCCGGGCTGGTTTTGGGAGGTGCTACCTTTCGGTGGGCGTAGGTTGGTGAGGAGCCAGCCCGTCGTTCACCCGATCCTTGTTTGGTGGCGGTCGCGTGGGCCAGTGACGGTGCCGAGGCTTTCGGACACCGCGGAGGTGGTACGTCACCATGTCAACGAGGAGGACCAGCACGTCCGTCGCTACATGGTTGCGTTGGAGCTATGATCCTGTGATGGTTCCGTCCCTTTGGGTGTCCACCGCCCGCGCCGATACCCGTGAGACGCTACGGTTCTAGCTGTACTAGCGATGCTATATGTATGATAATATTCGAGGTGTATTAGTAATAATATTTGACGATGTACGGACGCATGGAGATGATGTAGTTTTGCTTATAATTGAATGCATCCTAATCTGAATACTACTTTATTTTGTGATTTGATTTTGCTTATTGAATGCTCAAAGTGGAAAACTACTCCTACTTTGAATGCTAAAATTGGAGAGCACTATGCAAGGCGTATGCATATGATTAGTTGATAGCTTATAGGGTTTTTGTTTTCGCAGAAATCTAGGAGCCCCCGGCCCCTCCATCATCCCCGCCGTCGTCCCCGTCACCGCCCCCTCCGACATCGAGGTGAGACCAGCCAAATCCTCTTTTAGAAAGATAATTAAACGATATTTCGGGTTGACTTTTAGTCTGTCGAGTCTCCACCATATATGAGAGGACGAAGAATCCCGACTGTTGTCGTGGGCGTAGCTTCTCCTTCTTTCCCGTGTGCTAGACAATTTGGTGTAATGCACTCGAGAACGAAAGGAGGAGCTACCATCACCGACGGTCGCAAATGTCAGAGAGGAATCAGTGAGGGAGAGTTCCACCATATATATATGAGAGGACAAAGAATCCCGACTGTGGTCATGGGGGTCGCTTCTCCTTTGTTCCCGTGTGCTAGACATTTTGGTGTAATGCACTCGGGGACAAATGGAGGAGCGACCATCACCAACGGTCGAATGTATACACCACGTGAGCTGAGAGTTTTCAAGAAAAGACTCGACAAACCGATAGTCAACCCGTGATGAATAATAATGATCTAACTTAGGTTTTTTAGTATATATATTTAATTGTAGACGTTTAATATTTGAATTATGAACATAAGAAATGTCGTACTCGGACGATGAAAGTCTCCCGGGGGAGTGCGACTGGTGCCACGACGACCGAGGTCAGTGCGACAGGCCTCACCCGGACGAAGATCGGCGCTTCAGTATTAAGCTGGAGGAGACCTTCGATGTTGAAACGGTACGCAACGACGACAAGTGTTATTTTTCATAATTAAGCACGACTTCAACTATTTCAACGTGTATTTCTCATCTTTTACAATTCGACTAGCTTATCCCATGCCATGCAAGACGGCTACGTCTTGGAGAGGATGGGTTTTGAAGACCATGAAAGTATGGAAACAAAGAAAATTCACCTAAGGACCCATTATGATGTAGATTTTGAAGTAAATATGTATAATTCTTAGAGCGTAACCCATTTTGGTTGCAAAAATTGGGAAGCATTTTGCAAGATGTATGGTTTTGATGAGGGTATGCTTGTCACCATGGATCTTGGTGATCCTGACATCGAGCAAGACAATATGGACATTTGGGTCCTTGTTGATACGCCTCCAATTCTACCGCTATGTGAGTTTCTCAAACATAGTTATTAGCTAATTTATATTGTTCATTTCAAAATAGTTGACAGCTTATTTTCATTGACAGCTTATTTTGATTGTTCAAACAATGTGCGGAACATGGTAGACAGAACCTACTACACCGATGGCTCTGAGTTAACTTATAAGGAGAAAACTCATCTGGTCGGATTTTGTACTGATCTTGAGAATTACAATATCTATTGTAAAACTCCTCCACATTATGGTCAATACGTGCCACTAGTGCACGTGTTGAACTACGGTAACTACTATGGAGATACCCTGGTAAGATTTCTTACTATTACGATATCCGTGCATCTTTTGCATACTTCTAAAACTAGTACATCATTGCTAACTATGAAGTTATTACTATGTTTTTCAACAGATAATCCCAGAGGATTGTGTGCCTCATTTGATGTATCAGAATGGTAGGCTTGATGTTTTGAACATACAACCAGGTCATCCTACGAATCCCAACTGTCCATACCGGATTTCTAAAAGAAGTGGAGACATGCAAATCAAGGAATGGAAAAAATGTATGGACAGTCGTAAGGAGGTTCTTGGAAGCAAAAGGAAGCGAAGCGCAAGAATTGGAGACAGGATGATCTCCATTCTCCATAATGGAGAGTCAGGGTCTATATTGTTTTATGCTATTTTACCTTAAAGAGGGTATTTCGGTCCTACCTAATACTGATGATCATGTGCTAAGAACAATTAAGTAGGGTTGGTTCGATGACTATGAGGATGATGATCGTATGACTTGTTATTAATAACGAGTAGAAGTTGTATGATGATGATTAGTAGGACTTGTTATTATATATGATGATGCATGATGCGCGCATGAAGAGTTATTATATATCAGCGGGTGAAATGAACATGGATTGGATTGAAGTGAAGGCAACATGCATGTGGTGCATGTCGAAAGTAGTACAATCCAAACTTGATCAAGTTAGGATTAGTATTACTTTTGACATGCACCACATGTTGCCTTCACTTCAATCTAAGCCATGTTTAGGCATAGCAGTACGTAGCGTTGGTAAACCAAGCACGGAGATATAAGGAGGACACTTCTCTCTAATAGCTACCTAATAACAACCTAAATTAACCCCCAAAACCCCTAAATCAGCCCCTTTAAAAAAACCCTCAGCTCCAGCCAGATGCTGACGCGTGGATGCCTATTGGTCCCGGTTGGTGTCACCAACCGGGACCAAAGGCCCCCCCTGCCTGGGCTGGCCGCAGCGGTCACGTGGAGGACCTTCTGTCTCGGTTCTGTAAGAACCGGAACTAAAGGGCAAGGGCATTAGTAACGACCTTTTAGTCCCGGTTCACAAACCGGGACAGAAGGCCCTCACAAACCGGGACAATAGGCCCTTTTTCTACTAGTGCACACGTTCCTTCATAGAGAAAAAAAAAAACATGAGACAGACATAACTCTGATCCTACGGTCCGGTTCAAAAAAGACATCCAGCCACTCCTTCCTTTTGAAATAAAAAAAGAGATAGACTCCGTCTGAAAAAAACATGGCTTACTACCTTTACAACACTTCCTATAAAAAGGAAATGGATGGGATACGTGAAACTCTTATGCCAATTTAAAAAGGCCATGCATGACACGACTACCTCTATGCATAATTTGTTAAAAGAACGTGTACGTACAGTACTTAAGTCTGGTGTGTGTACATCTGGGTACATGGAATAATTTTTCCCGGTAGAATTAAGTGAATTAAATATCTCATACAAAAACCACCACACACACACAATCACAAATATGTGTGTATATATCAATGTCGGCCATAAATTACACATACATATATAATCCAAAATTGTGTGATGGTGGTTTCTTCAAATGTTTTAAAAAATATTAATTAATAAATTACAATTATTTAACAGTAGGAATGTGCTCACGTCTGCAACTTATATTGTAAAAATATATTGGAATCTTCCTTTTGCACTAAAAGCTTAAGCAAGTGGCAATGGTATTTCATGGCTGCATATCTCCCTAAATAGATTGACAAAACTAAATGTATACTTCTATGATAGTATTAAAACATACAAAGTTTGTGTTGGTCAACCATTACTATAATATAACATAATTGATTTAGAATCACTAGCCCGTGCAGTAGCACGGGTTGATGACTAGTGTTACTCTAACCAAAATGGCAATACCGAAGATGAGTAGGCTTTGAAATGTTGAAATAACTTGGATTTTTTCACCCACAGGGGAAGGCCATACTGAACTTGGATGTCTCATTCTAGGACATCTGCATAGAGTTAAATTGGGATTTTCAGTTTTCACCCAGAAGGGAAGAACCATTCTGAACCTGCATTTCTCCTTCTACGTAACGAAACAAGGCTAAGCATTCCACTCGTCATGTCATACGCGCAATAGCTTGGAACACCATTGACGAGCTTGTCGCAATCATGTCACATGCATGGAACCAACCGCCTCCGTATACATGCCCAGTCAGTGCCCAGGATAAACACACGGTTTCCCCGTAATGTCTGTCCGTAGTGTTCTGTCGACGAGCCCGCGAGTGCCCTTGAGCAAGTCCTGCTCAGGAAGAGGAGCTGGCCATCCAAGTCATTCACCTCCAACCACCGTCTGTTCTTCAAATCTGCCACAAACACCTGCAGATTCATCTTTGAATAATGAACGTAGGCCCCGTGAGGGATGTTCCACCGCACCATTAGTAGCTTTCCACGACCAGGTAGTACTTCACAAGAAACGACGGCGACAATGGGCCGATCCCGGGCGGCAGCGGTGTGCGTTCCTTAATGACATGCTCGACGCGACATGGCTGTTCAATCTCATGAGCGCGAAGATTTTTCCACCGTACAAGGCAATGTCCCTGTACTTGTACCCATGCTTGTACCCATACATATTGGTGGAAAGCAGAAGCACCCATGAGAGCTGACCGGTGCCCGGCCGGAAAAACACCAAGTTATAAGCGGAACCTGGCCTTCCGGCGTCACGGCTAAGGATCGCAACGAGGAGACTGGACGAGCACACGAGGACCTTACGCATGGTGAAGGCGAGGCCCTCTGCGGGAATCAGTGGCCATGTTCTCTTGGAGCCACATGGCTCATGGGCACCCCTATCGCTGCACTAGTCGGCACACTCATGGTGGTCCCTCGGGATCTCCATCGTGGACGAAGAGTCACGAAGGAAGAGTCGGCGGCGGTGCTTGTAGAGGAGGTAGCTGCCGAAGGAGGTGACATCGGCGCCATGGCTCGAGCGAAGCACCTTGCCATCGGCGATCACTAGTAGAAAAAGGGCCTAATGTGAAACTCATTAGTCCCGATTTATAATTGAACCGGCACTAATGTAACCATTAGTGCCGGTTCCAACGGCTAGGCGGGCGGCGCTCATTAGTACTGGTTCGTGGCGAATCTTTAGTACCGGTTCGTGCCACAAACCGGTACTAAAGAGGTGGTGGCCTTTAGTACGGGTTGGTGGCTCCAACCGGTTCTAAAGAAACCCCCCCCCCCTTTAGTACGGGTTCGTGGCACCAACCGGTACTAAAGGGGTGCGCTGCCACCCGCAGTGCACAATGTTTAGTCCCACCTTGCTAGTTGAGAGAAGCTCGCACCGGTTTATAAGCCCCGCCGCAGCTACCATGTCGAGCTCCTCTCTAAGCAGGCCTTTGTGGGCCTATTGTAAGTCTTCTTCCCTGTGGGGCCTACTGGACTGTACGGGCCTACTTCCTGGCCCAACTAGAGGTTGGGTTTCTAGTCGTATGCAGGCCATGCCGGCCCAGTAGGCGCGCCTCGTGGCACGTGGTGGCCATTTAGTGACGGTTCGTGTTGAACCGGTACTAAAGGCCTTACGAACCGGTGCTAAAACCCAGTTCTGCACTAGTGGATGCTCTGGTAGGCGCCGCCGCCAAGGCTGATGCACGGTATGGCCGGCGGCAGCCGCTGCGCGCAGCGAGGCACCAGTCACTGCAGACGGCGCCCATTGATCAACAGGACGATTTGGCAGACATATAAGTACGATAAGAACTAGGCTAGGCGGAGCTCCCCTTCCGCCCCCCGCTCCCCTTCCGCCTAGGGTTTCCGCGCCGTCGGCGGCGGCTCCACCGCGCGGAACCGCCGCTGCGGCCGGAGCCCGCCGTCGCCGCTCCCTTCCCCCGCTCCTCCCTCCACCTCCTCCCGTCATGTACCCCCCGCGTCGCTCCCCGGGCGGCCCTGGCGCCGGTCCCCTCCCGCGCGCCCCCAAGCTCCTCTCTCCTCCCGCCGCCACCAGCGCGCGCCGCCGGGCCTTGCCCGCGTGGTGCCGGCGGCGGCGGGCCTGCCTGTCCCCGCGTGCGGCCTCCTCTGCTCGGGCGATGATGGCTGGCGCCGGTGTTCTTCGGCTGGCGATGGTGCGTCCTGGCGGCGGGGTCCGCGGGGCGCGGGCGTGTCTGATGCGGTGGCGCGGCCGTTTGGCCGCGGGGCGCGCGGTGGTGCGGCTAGCCGCCGGCCTCCGCTCCGCCCAGATCTGGGCTCTTCTGGGCCCCAGCTGGGTTGGGGCGGGCCGGCGTTCCGGCGTGCGGCGGCGTGGCTCCCTGGTGGTGGTGGCGTGGCGTCGAGGGATGCGGGTGGTGGCGGCTTCGTCGGCCGATGTGCTGCAGCGTGGCGACAGGGGTTGTCCGGATCTTTGGGGTCCGGCCGGGCCTGTGCGGGCCTGGTAAGCTCCTTTGTCACGTCCGGTCGGCTCCGCGTCGGCGGTGGTGGTAGTCCCCTCCCATCGGCTGAGTTGTGGCTGCCCCCGAGCCCGTTTTCCCCTCATCCCTCCTCCAGGTCTCGTGTCGGCGTTGATGGTTCAGTTACTGTGGTGGCACATGTTGGTGGGCGGCAGTTCTGGTGGAGCACTTCCGATCGTCCGGGGTGTTGGTGGTTGTTTGGGTTGGGATAAATCCCTGGTGGCTCGTCCATCACCGACGCGGTGACGCCTGCGGGCGCCGCCGGACCTTCCTGAAGGGCGTCGGATCTGCCCCTTCCCCACTGCCCTCTACGTATCGGGGGAAACCCTTGGACTTGTCCGGGCAGCAGCGGCGTCGTCGTCGCATTCCTTCCTGAAGGTGCTGCTCGGTACGCGACGCCTCGGAGTGCTTGAAGCACGGTGGTACTTCTCCGGTGGGTGCAGCGGTCACTGGTCATCTTTGTTTCGTCGACCTGCCGTTGTCGGCATTTGTTTCTTTTTCTTTTTTTTTCTTTTTTTTGGGCCTGCTTGTGCTGCTTCCGCCCCAACACCTATAGTTGGTTGTATCGGATGGTTGCTTTGTAATACAAAGCGGGGAGAAACCCTTTTTCTCAACTAGGCTAGGTTTCCGTTGATACCTTTTCAACCAAGGTTGCCGTCCATTGTTTATTAATCGATCGAGCTGTGCTGCGATGGAATACCGTGTCCGCATGACTTGATCATGGCAGTCCGAAGCACGTACGGAAACAAACCAAAATAAACTGAATTCATTATCATAAGCACATGTAAAAATATCTGTCTAGGGCACATCCAGATATGCCCTATTTATTGCATATCTAAATGACTCAATCAGCCTCAAAAAAGAAAAAGAATACCTGCACAAATCTTCGGGTAAAATCAATTACATAGGAATTAAATATGCAATACTTATGACCATCTAGATGTACTTTAACAAAACTAAAACATAGTTTTCATTAAAATTTCAATAGACCGTAATCATGTGAGAGCCAATGGGCGATAAATGGATTTGCCAATTTGCATCAATAAGAATTAGTTATGTCACATCTAAGTCTTCCACCGTCTGATTTTATTTGTCGGTAACATTCGTGCATTCGTGATCTCGGCTGTGTTGCGCTCGGCCGCGTTCTGTTTACGCGCTCGTCAGGCCGGCTGTTTTCGTTTTGCTTTTTCTAGGACCGCGTCTCGTGCGCTTATATCGGGCCGTTGTTATTGTGGGCACTGTACATCTATGGGACCAAATCTTTATAAGCAGGGAGCAACTAATAAGCTAGTACTCCTTCAGGAGCCCGGCAAGGGTCACTCTCGGTGGGTTGGGAGCGTGCAACTTCGCACGCTCTTAGCCGCCGCCACGTGGCGCACTTTGCACGCTTCCTTCAAATTTTATTTTTTTCTGTACGTGTTTTTGACGTTTAGGTGATTTTTTTGGTTTTTTTGGTTTTCCAGTTTTCACCCGGTTTTTTTAGGTACTGAAAAAAAACATTGGAAAAAAATTTGCGTAAAACAGCGTTTTTTTTCTTTCGCGAGAGGCATGGATTTACTTCTCTTAGAGGTACGGAATGCTTCCGTGAGAGACACAGTCGTGCCTTTCGAAAAAGGAAAAAATGTGTGTTTTTTTCTTCCGCAAGAGGCACTGATTTACTTCTTGTGGAGGTACGAATATGCTTCCGCGAGGCACAGTCGTTTTTTTCCCTCCTGATTTTTCTTATAGACAATGGTTCAAAGAAGATTTCCGTCATCTTAGGCCATCGTATATATATAGAGAGAGAAAGATCGGGATAACATATATTTTATTGGTCCGGGCATACTTATTGCAGACTCCCGTTGCTCCAATAGCCCAATTGGTTGTGTAAGAAAACATACATAGTAATATTTAAATATCAGGAGGTAATATTATTTTTTCTCCAGCAGTGCCTTAAAGGTAATTGGTTCGGTATAGTAGGATGGACCATAGTAAAACGCAGCGGCTGTCAGCTTGGCAGCGTGTTCTGTAATGAACTCCGTGTCCCAAAACCAGTAATCGTCGGTCATGTAGCACGTAGGGCCTGGCATGCCCCAACCCTTGCACGATTCCTGGGTATTCTTAAGCCTTGCACTCATAGAAGACAACAATGAAACAAACCACCATAAAATAAACATTACACAAAGTTCCTTTGTCTAAACATTAGACACACATAAGCTGTATTATGGGAAAGAAGTATTGGTCGGTTTGTTTACTATGTATACGTACCAAAAGCTGTCGGATCGGCGAAGATGTCGGTTTCGAATCCATAAAAGTCACCGATGGAGTAGGAAAACCCAGCCTTCTCGGATGAGACGCTCGGAATGAAGCTCGGGAGGGCTTGGCTGAACTCGGCGGTAATTTCGTTCAGGCTCTGGTCGCAGACGTAGTTGCGGCGCTTGGGCATGCAACCGATGTGGCCAGTGTTTACAATGGCCAGCTTCCTAGCACCCATGTCATAGAGGGATCTCACAGCGTCCACATATAACTCGGCGAGCTCCCGGATCACGGATCCCTGTGGCTGATCATCAGGTTGCGGGTTCCATCTTGGATTGAGGTCCTGGCTGCCGATGCTAATGAGGAAGACGGACTTGGACAGGAGCTCTTGCAGCTTGGCGTCGCCACCCAGCTTGGCCCCCATCTGGGCCCTCGTCGCATTGAACTGCTCCAGCTGCTTTGGCAATGAGATAGATCGCTCTCCGTTCTGCATACATCTCTCATTTACTCCTATCTTAGTATTGCAGCTTGGCGATACGAGTCCGGGGAGCTTGGGGACGACGGGTATTGCGCCGACACCGATATTGCCAGCAGGCAGAGGAGGCCTACAACAAGCACATTAACACATGCCGCCATTGCTGCTGCAAACTGGATCAATCAGGTAAGCTATATGTTGCTCGCTGCACATCAAGGGTCTTATATATAGCTACTAGTTAGCAAGCTGCGTTAATGGCCATCGCTGACCCAGACTGCCCATCCAGCAATCTATGGTGTTGACTTGTCTTGTGAACGACGAAAAGTATCAATCAAGATATAATCAGATATAATAGAACTAAAGACCTGTTGGCGCCGCCTCGCGCGACGCTGCTCTTCTTCTACCTCTTGCCTCACACAAGAAGAAACTCCACACACACCCACGCACACATGCACCAAGGAAGAACACGCAAGCTTTGCCAAGAGGCTCCCTTGATGATCACACCGTGGCTACATTGTTTCTCCAGCCCTCACGACCAGATGACTAACACGCCGACTAACTCACCCATGCATGACCCAGCCGCTGCTCTCGGCCACACGCTGCTGTTTGGCTCCGGCTGTACGCACGCAGGGCTCATTCACCATAGGCACGGTGCGGCACCAGCGTCCGGACTCGACCAACACGTGCACACCTAACGTGGTTTACTCTAACAAGACCCAGTCAAAAAAGGAACAAAACTAAGGATTGCTTGAACGTGTGTTTCCAGTCCTACTCATAAATAATTGAAGTCGGCAACTGCAGCTGGAAAGGTGTACTATGCTCAAAGCTGCCCAGGTCGAATCTCAATGTACATGAAGTTGCTGTTTAAGCCACTGGCGTCGACAATGCTCGAAGACCGAAATGAGATGCTTCCTCACGTGCTCATGCTCTAAATCTGAAGTCTTCAAAACTAAGTCGGCCGGCTCAAAAGTCAAACTTCATTGTGGCTTACCTTAGTATCCATCCAAAATCCAACCAATTTTGATTTCCACAAAGTTCAACCATTTTTGTTGATGATCTTCATTATGGCTGGCTGTGTCTTTGTTATCGAAAGGCAGGGCATTCAACTCTTCTATATTTGCATCATTTCGGTTTTGGTGCCTCGGTAAAAACCAAGGAAACCTCTTTTCGAAAATGAAAATTACATCAAACCTTGGTCCTAGTAATACAAGGGCTTGTACAATGGCAGCGAGCGAATCATTCCTTAGCATTCCATATGTTTAGACACGATAGTATAAACATGTTATACAATAGACCATCTCGTATCATTGTCTCCGACAAGGCGTCTGGGGCGACCAGCCGGCCACAGCCACAGCCTCACAATACAGGTGGATTCTTCGTGTCTAACATGCCAATGAGGCAATGATTCATACACTGTTGTGCTTGCTGCTACTCGTGTATGTGCCAAGATTTGGACATGACTCAATGATGAAGCAGTTCAGAACCATGAACGAGTTCCAAGAAATCAACACTGAGCGTATGTGCATGCTCTAAGATGAACAACATTTCTTCAGACCATTCTACTGGTATTTCTGCAGTGTCGGGGGAGCAGATCAAGGGGCTCAAGGAGATGTTCAATAGCATCAACAAGGAGGAGTTTGTACTGCAATTGTGCACATGAACGTAATGAATAGGGAAGAGCACCTCTCTACTGCATTCCAATAATTCGACATGGACCAAAGTGGGTAAGTTGAGCACCAACAACGATAATTAGTACATCTCAGGCATATAAGTTGTGCAGTTCTGTTAAATTTTGGCAAGGAACTCAATTAGCTGCTATAGAAGTTAAATAAGACCTACTACCTCTTTCCTCTGCTCACTGAAACTAAGCTATACTTTTTGCTCTCCAAAATATCTAGGCATGGAATTCTGAGTTTACACCATTATATGTAGTTAAACATATGCAAGCCAGGCTAAATAATGACCATGCTATTCATATAGAACCTTTTACTATGCATGAATAGCATACTGTAAAATATCTAGGAATGTTTTGGTTCAGCTCTTAGGATACAACAGACCTAGAATAGTTTTGCATTTGCATCATACATTTGACAGAAAAACAGGTTCAACTCACTTTTCGTTCTGCCGACTTGGCCACAACTACATGGTATCTACCCATGCTCCACCCGAGGTACATCATTTAGTGTTTTCAAGTGTTGAAAGCTATGAATGCTTCACTGTTTGTTCTAATCCTTAGAAGAAGAAGAAGAAGAAGAAGAAGAATGGCAGTAAAGGCTTACGATAAGATATCTCACTACATTAGATATCTTGATGTCATGTTTCCTTTCTTTTTTCATATAGGACTTCCCGTGTTTTTTTATTATGAAATAGGAATTCCACTTTTATCAGGGGATTTGAGACTGAAAGCAGAGTCACCTTTTCTCCCTTCACATTTAAGTATGTTGTTTTTGCTTGAGAATATTTTGTACCCATGTAGTATAATTTTGCAATAGGCTACTTACCAACTATGACCATGCATAGGATGGAAGAGACACTTGGAAAAGGTCCAACAAGTCGATCACCTTCACACATATATGTTTTGGAACTTGACAGATCCAATCCAAGTATTTTCTTTGTCCATGTCAGAGTATGATTCAGATTATGCTAATGTGTTGAATTGCTTCAAGTACAAATAAGAAACCTTCAGCTATTGGGTATTTTAAATATGGTGATGGATGCATTTGGGCTATTTTCAGTATTTTGCTCATTGTCAAGCATTGCCCGCCCATCAACAATAATGTCCATTTTGTTTTAAATTACCACTGATAGGTGACCCAGATTAAACCAAAATAGAAACTCCTTACCATGGTTTCCCAACTTATCGCTCTTTGAGACATGCTTGAGAATTACCAAAACATTTGAGGTGGAAAAATATCTATCCTTAAAGATGGTATTTAGAAATTTATTTACCACTGGGAAAACATACCAAAGATAGATAAGAAGTTTTTATTTATTTATCATAATCAAATATATGCCTCACCATGATATTTCCTCGAATTCCTGCAATATCCTATATTGAAAAGTTCTGCTTAATTTGCCTGTGCAAAATGGTCATACGTAGGCAATGGAAATGATGCAGGGCAAGAAGTACGTGGTGCGGAGGTGATCAAATACTCTCATCAATGTCGACGAGGGCGGAAAGCAGGATAAACGACAAAACATGTGTGGTGCCGTGTTGAATTAGAGGAGGTGTACCTGTGGCGGATTTTGTTTCACCCGTTGCAACGCACGGGCATTTTTGCTAGTAGAACCAATGAAACATAATTATTCGTCGTGTAGTAAAACTGCAGTGCAGAGGCACAACTAGCTAGGTCATAACCTGTCCCATGCGCCACCTCCCTGGAGACACTGGTGACACCCTACCGTTTCATTGTCGGTACCTCCTACCTCCGCCCTCCCTCCCCATGTGATCATCAAGTGAAGCCATCGGGCAAAGCTCGTGTGGCGGAAGATGGCGGCAGGGCTTCTCACGGTAGCTTCCCATGCAATTCAGCGCTCCCCTTGGACATCGACTCCCTCTTGCGGCACTGCGACCAGGCGGCACTGCGTGGGGCTGCTACTACGGTGTCAATGATGTTGCACCTGGTGGCGTGCTCGAAAGCCATCCGACGACGGAGGTTCTACATGCGGCACATGGCTATGGCTTCTTGATGACACCTTTGCATAACGGCTCACTAGCAGTGAGGCCTTGGGCAAGGTAACCGATCTAGTCAGACCCTCCCTTTTTACTTGCATTTGGTGATGCACGCTTCGGACCTATGTGCCTGTTCGGGCTACTATGGTGTGGGTGTTGTGAACGGCGTTGTGTTAAGGTAGCATGGGCAACGGCCTCGGTTGAGGTGCAGTACGCAACTGAGCGCAGTGGATCCAGGGATACCGAGGCTAGTTCATTGTCGGCCTTGTCATAGTGTGCTTGGAGTGTGTTTGTCTATGGTGTGCCAGTGTGGGTTGTAGGTAGCAGGTAGTCTAACATCTTTGGTAGAAATCCTCATTTTGGTCTTCTGTAGATCCAGCAATGACGTCCCTCTCCCTGCGACCTTGGTTCCCGGGGGAAACCTCGTAATATTATTTTTGAGTGTCCAGGACTTTTGGTGAAATGCGTGAACATTTTAAAATGTCCTAAACATTTGTTTTGAACGTTATCAACATTTTTTATAAGTAGTGTGAACATTTTTTACACTAGATAAACATTTTATAAATGTGCGATGAACGTTTATAGAAATCTAAGTAAATTAAAGTTTTCAAATTAATTATGTGTAATATTTCAAAAATATATAAAAAAATAGGATTAAATAAAACACCTGTGTAAGAAACCCAGCCTATCCTATTGGGAGAAAAAAGTTCATCGATTTAAACAAAATCACAAATTTAAATTTTTTCACAAATTTCATAAAAGTTTATCGATTTCAAAAAAGAAAAAGTTCATCAATTTCGAAAAACATTCACGGATGTTAAAAAAAAGTTCATGAATTTAGGATAAAAAGAAAAGAACAAATAAAATAAAAAGGAATAGAAAAGAAGGAAAAAAAAAAGAAAAGTGGATAAAGTTATCACAACAGGTGTTGTCTCCCAGGAGGTTATTGTAGTTTAGCTGCTGACAAAATATCGTGGGTTCAAATCATGTCACGTGTTTTTCTTTTAGTTTAACAGAAAAAAAATAAACAGACCGGCTCAAGATGGAACGGGGGCGCGTAAACCGAACCTTCGACCTTCCAGCATCAAAGTACGTTGCTGTAACCACACGCCCAACCTAACGCGAAGTGATTACTTGCATCTTTTTCTTCATTTTCTTCTTTCCTTTTTTGCTTTTACCTTTTTTTTCTTTTTTCTGGTTCGATGAACTTTTTTTAAATTTGTGAACTTTTTTCTTTAAACCGATGAACTTTTTTCTTGAAATTGACGTTTTGTAAAATTTCGTGAAGTTTTTTTCAAATGGATGAACCTTTTTTCTGAATATCCATGAATTGTTTTTCAATTTCGATGAACTTTTTCCAAATTCGATGAATTTTTGTTCAAAGTCCATGATCTTTTTTCAAATTCAGTGAACTTTTTCCAAATTCGACCAACTGTTTTAAAAATCTGTGAGCAATTTTTAATTCATGAATTTGTTATGTTTTTGTGACGTGTTCACCTGGATAGAATTGATGCCGAAGCTTCTTGACACACACACCCTCGCCCACGACGAACCAGATAGGAGAGACCGGTGAGGTCGACATAATAGAGAGGCGTAGAGAAGCCAATTTAGAGAATGCAGTGGTGCAGATCTGCTGTGATGCCACAATAGAAGAATGATGAGTCCAAAATATGTGATAATCTTAGGTTTCATTTTGGGCCTACACTGTAGGGTTTGTTGGATTTTATCACGTTCACGCACTTCGTTTTGTCCATTTTTGTGGGGATGTATTTCGGAGAAGTATTTGGAGTGTTAAGGAAAGAACGCCAAGAAAAGGTGATAAAATCACGTGAAATGATGTGATTAATAACTACCATAAAATAAATTGGGTGAAACCACCTTGTTTGTTCATGTGCTAGTGAGTTCTCTTCGATTACCACCCTCCTCTCAAGTTTCTTCTAAAATGAACTTCAAATTATAAAATCATTGGACCATTTTTGTATTCTCGAATACGAACAAGCATGTGTATGGTATACTATTAAAGAGAGAGAAAGGGGTGGAGAGCCCCTCCACATGGATTTGTTACAACTACACACCCAAGTCCACCATTAAATAGACGAATCTAGCCTGCTCCTCGCATCCACATCGAAAGCTCCTGGAAAATGCTATAAAGATCACCTTTGAGCAGCCCTACCGGCTTCAACACCCTTCCTTCTATCAATATCCTCCTCCCTATGTTTTGTAATGTCGGGGATCCTCCGTCGAAAACAATGTCGTTTATGTGTTTTCACAGTTCCCATAAGACGCGGACTAAGATCCCCCAAACGTCCTTCCGCTGACCATCACCGGTGTCCCTGCTTGTGCATGACACATTGAGTGCATTATTTGGATTAGGCACCCAAACTTGTCTGCCAAGTGCCTGACAAAACCTATGCCAGACGGTCCTCACGAACACGGATCCCAAGAGTATATGGCTAATCATTTCATTACATTGGTTGGTAAGCCTCATCTTGCCAGCCGATCAGGGGTCAAACATTTGTTCTTCGTCGCCAGTTAGACAATGTAACGACAATGTAGCGGTGCTCTGGTTTGCCAAGTAAACTGCGCAGTTGGGCTAATCTCTCCTCCCACAAACTTTGCCATGTACGTTGATCTAACCGAGAACTCACCATTTTTCCCATGCCCAACGCAACTCCTTCGGAGTCTCCCGGTGAAGCTGGACAACCGCAATACTATGCCGCAGGTCGAAGTACTCACGCAGGGTGTCAACGTCCATGCTCGGATCAATGTCCAACGGCCAGCTCCCCTCGTGCACTGCACGCGATACTATCATACTGGCACGCTTTCTTGGTGGCACACGTGCATAGATTTTCAGTGCCAGATCCTGAATGCGCGCACCACCTAACCATCGGTTCTCCCAGAAGAGTGTGGTTGAGCCATCACCAAGTTTTACCGTAGCTGCCGAGGGAAACAGTTGCATGGAATCATCACCTTAATTTCAAACTCCTTCCATGGTCTAGACTCATCGGATGTGCTCATCCACGGCCATCGAGCTTGCATGAAGACGGACAATTAAGTTGTCTGGTGACTACTCACTACCACGTTGTCTGGTGACTACTCACTTGACGTTGACCCAAACATGTTCAAAGACACTCTCACATACAATAGTTCGTTTCAACACCTAGTCCAGACTTCGTCATCGCCACCCACACAGGAGACATAAACAGAGGTTGACGAGCAGGTGTATGACTGAGGTCTCCATCGGGTTCATCCACGTAGCCGCCTATCACTTTCCGTTCCAGGGCAGAGACCATGGACCATCCTCATATATCACACTGATTCTTTTATATATCTATCTACTAGACGTATTAATGTAGTTTCAAACTTCTCTCTATGCATGAGACACATATTTAATTTGTTTTAACACGGTATAATCACAGATGCTCACAAACACTTACATACACTCACCCTTATCTGTGCGCGCTCACACCCTACCATTAGGAGCACCTCCGAAATACTAAGCTGGAACAATATCTTGAGATTGACGAAGTCGCCGTAAGAGCCTTCACAATCGATGGGAGTGTCTCCTCTCACCAAACAAACATCGCCGAAAAGCCTGAAATAATTCCATAAGAATGAGAGCACGAGTGCCAAGTCTAGGACTTGAACCCTAGTGGACTGGGGATACCATTGTCCTCCTAACTATCCACCACATGCTGGTTCACAATTTGTTTTTCTTTTTTGACTTGTGAGACACATATTTCTACCTATGTTTGTTTAAGATTTTTCTCTATTAGGATCTTTTATCTACGTATGAGACATATTTCTATCTATATTAGTTTTCGACTTCCTAATTATTCTAAAAAATTCCCATATGTCAGCTAACATTTATAATGATCACAAAAACTTAAGATACACCGTGAAATACTTCAACATGAAATTAAAATACATCTGAATGTTGAAACTAAAATACTACAACTCAGATTACGAAAAAACAAAATGTTACTAAATCACCAAATAAAAATTACGTGAAGTAATCATCACTAATCTCGCTAACATGGTTCCGAACAAGATATGTGTGATTGTGTCCAAATGGGACCAGCACTAGGTGGACCTCCACGAAGTCATCTGCTATTGTTGTACATTTCATAGAGGTTGTGGCGCCCTTCGATAATGCAACACTCTTACATGATTTAGAGTTCTTAGTTCTCGCGCCGCCCTTTGGTGATGCAGGATTTTCCCTAATACAGCAATCTTTAGAGGTAGCACCACCCTTCGATGATGCACTGCAACCCCTTCATAATCAAGCAATGTCGAATCCACCACACAGCAGCTTCATCCACGCAAAGCAATGAATTTCTTTCAAAAAGTATGTGTCTTCAGGGTACACCTACACAATCCAAATAGTATTAAGACGGATATTCAAACTATGATACTGCCAACTAACTGGATAGAATTCGTAGGAGCAAATACCTGAATGTGCTTCGCATATTCCTTCGATGAGACCCGTATTATGGAAGATGAAGTGTACGTCGGCCCAACCATATGTTTGAGTGCTAGCACCCTGTTCCACCTTCCATGCAACCTCTAATGTTATACTCGTATTTCCTCCAGGTTCATTCCTGGGAGTCCAAATTTGTGTTAGATCTTATCCAAGGTTGTCTTACTCGATAGGTCATCAAATGGAATGGGGACCCCCTATCGTATATCTCTTCTTCATTCAAATCACACCTTTACAAATCCAATGGGACATAAAATAACTAAAACCATGAATAGAATGATCAATAGACATCTCAGTGATAATATACTAAGTTAGCCAGCTAAAGTACCGATGCAACACAACATGTAGATGATTGGTTTTATAGGATGGGCAGGTGAGATATGACGGGAAAACAATGGGTGTGAACAAAAGGGCTAGAATAACAATGTGGGAGGGATAAATGATGGAAAAAATATGAGCGGATGACATTTGCGGGAAGGAAGAGGGGCGGGAGAATGTGGCAGACGGAATACCATTCATCTCATGGCTACATGCAATGCCATGCTAGCGTTGTTGGCGCTGTTTATCCAACTCACCATGTTTAATTCGACCATCCAACGGAACATAGTTCCCATTCAGAGTGCCGATTATGAGCAAAATCTCCGTTAACTATGCAAATTATAAGACCTCTTTGTCTGGCTTGCAAGAAAAACTTGTGTTTGTCGTGAGCGGCTAAGATATAGGGTGACAGATATGCATTTTTTTTGGTTTGTCACGCAAATTTGTAAATAAAAATATTAGGAAAATTACCTCTAATAACATCCACTGGTACTAGGACAGACACGGGTGCGCATAACAACCCTCTTCCTCTCTAGTTGCCGGCCATTTGCTTTCTCAGCTCGACCGACAATGCGGTTCGTTTCGAGCAACATCTCAACTAGGGAAGGAGATTCTAGTGGAGGGAGGGAGGCAGGAATGTGGTGGCGAATATTATTGTTGGCTTGGGGATCCATCGATACGATGTAAAGGGAAGAAGTAGAGGAGTGGCAACGGGTTTTTTTTCGAGAGAGAGATAAAGGAGTGGCGACAACTTCTTACTGTACATATATCTGTTGCTTGGCTTGGGCTCGAATTTGGGAGGCCCACTTTTGGCGGGCTTGCCCCGTTGAGGTTAACTTTGGTATGTAAAATTTCCAAGTGTATCAGATTTAATTAAGTTCACTCAAAAAATCAGATTTTATTACTTGCTACACGTGGAAAGTTCTAAGCATATTTGGTTATCTCTTTTCTGGTAACTACTAATCGTGTACGTGCAACGGACGTCCAGTTTGACAGTAGTATTGTTTTCAAGCTTAACCATAATTAATATCGATTCCAAGATTTATTGTTTTAATGCAATTAATGTCATTTCCAAATTACAATTAATGCAGTTAACTTGTTATTTCGAATTATTGATGATGTGATGGATACAACATTTTCTTCGCAAAGAAAAGATGGATATGTCAATGGACCAGCTGCGTTAGACGTTGGATATAGGTGGTTGGATGACTCAAATCATTTGGATTCATCAAACGCATGCTTTTATAAGATGTATAGTAGATAGTAGATAAAAAAGATTTACTCTCAATTGATCATATGTATGAACCAGCCATACATTCCTTATTTACCTTTACAACGATTTTTCACACATAGTGCATACTTATCTTTACCTTGTCGGTCAGTTCTAATGCGACCCAAAGGACCTAATAGCCCTCGTACACCTTTGTGTGACATTAAATTGCCAAAAATTTGGACCTAATAGCCATGCTCAAAGGATTTGAGCTACTGGAAAGACTAGGATGCTCGGGAGTGACGGTGGAATCAGACTGTTTGGACTCGATTAATGCATGCACTGGAGTCATTGAGTTATTTGGTCCCTCCTCAGCTATAGTGGCGGAAATCTTCGCAAAGGCACAACACATTGCTGGAATCTCCTTTCAGCATTGCAAGCGGGATGCAAATTTAGTTGCGCACAACTTGGCAAAACATTCGTACAAGTCGAAGTCTTTTATTTTTTGGGATGATGTCCCTCCTAGTTTCTTACTTCCTTTTTTGATTCATGATGTAACTTCGTTGGCTTCGAAATAAAGTGCGCCGAATAGGCATTCCCTAAAAAAAATTGCCTAAAATTTGAACGCAGACTCCTCGGTTTAGGCCAAATAAGACTTATATACACATGTTACTGTAAACACTACTGAAAATTAGGAGGCTATGAAATGTTCAATTAAATTGGATTTTTCACCCACAGGGGAAGGGCCATCCTGAACATGGATTTCTCATTCCAGTAACTCTGCATTGAGTTACATTGGGGATTTTCAGTTTTCACCCAGAGGGGAAGAACCATTCCGAACCTGGATTTCTCATTCTACGACTTTTGCGTAATGAAACAAGGCTGAGCTTTCCACTCGTCATGTCATACACGCAATAGCTTGGAACACCATTGCCGAGCTTCTCGCAATCATGGCACGTGCATGGGTTCAACCGCCTCCGTATCCCTGCCCAGTCAGTGCCCAAGATAAACACACGATTTCCTCGAAAAGTCTGCCCGTAGTGTTCCGTTGACGAGCCCGCGAGTGCCCTTGACGAAGTCCTGCTCAGGAAGAGGAGCTGGCCATCCAAGTCATTCACCTCCAACCACTGTCTCTTCTCCAAATCTGCCTCGAACACCTGCAGATTCATCTTTGAATGATGAACGTAGGCCGCATGAGGGATGTTCCACCGCACCATTAGTAGCTTTCTATTATCGGATGAGACGACCATGTAGTGCTTCACAAGAAACGACGGCGACCATGGGTCGATCCCTGGCGGCAGCGGTGTGTGATCCTTGATGACATGCTCGACGCGACGTGGCTGTCCAATCTCATGCGTAAAGAGCTGCTCTGATGATATGAGTGCGAAGATTTTTCCACGGTACAAGGCGATGTCCCTGTACTTGTAACCATACTTGGACCCATACATATTTGTGGTAAGCAGAAGCACCCATGAGAGCTGACCGGTGCCCGGCCGGAAAAACACCAAGCAATAAGCGGAACCTAGCCTTCCGGCGTCACGGTTGAGGATCGCAACGAGGAGACTGGACGAGCACACGAGGACCTTACGCATGGTGAAGGCGACGCCCTCTGCGGGAATCAGTGGCCATGTTCTCTTCGAGCCACATGGGTCATGGTCACCCCTATCGCTGCACTCGTCGGCACACTCATGGTGGTCCCTCGGGATCTCGATCGTGGATGAAGAGTCACGAAGGAAGAGTCGGCGGCGGTGCTTGTAGAGGACGTAGCTGCCGAAGGAGCTGACATCGGCGCCATGGCTCGAGCGAAGCACCTTGCCATCGGCGATGCTCTGGTAAGCGCCGCGGCCGAGGCTGATGCACGGCATGGCCGGCGGCAGCTGCTGCCGCGCAGCGAGGCGCCAGTCATGGCAGACGGCGCCGAAACTGAGGCGGTCTCGATGGGACGGTAGACGGGACATGATGAGGGCGGCAAGCTCTGGGGGGAGGTCCGGCCATTGCGAGGGCGAAGTAGTAGTCTTGCCGAGGCAGAGACCCATTGATGGATGCGATCAAACGGTGCTTGATTAGTTTGTCAACAGGACAACTTGGCAGACGTATAAGGACGATATATATGAGCTAGGCTAGGTTTCCGTTGATACTTCTTCAACCAAGGTTCGCGTCCATGATTTATTAACCGAGCTGTGGTGCGATGGAATACCGTGTCCGAACGTGACTTGATCACGGCAGTCCGAAGCTCGTACAGAAACAAACCAACAGAAGATGGACTTGACAAGAAATTGAATTCGTTATCATAAGCACATGTAAAAATATAGGACTATTTTTTCCAGCAAAGTTTCAATAGACCGTAAACACGTGAAATACAAACACAAAGTACGTATTTTTGGTAAAGACTTCTGGTTCTCTACTCCCTCGTAATTAAATCAATGATTAGAACATACTCCCTCCGTTTTTATTTACTCCACCTATTAGCTTTGGTCAACGTCAAGCTTTGTAAAGTTTGACAAAGTTTATAGACAAAAATATTAGTACTCCCTCCATTCCCTTATACAAGGCCACCATGAAAAATACATTTTGCATCTATACAAGGCCACTAATAGTAATCGAGACAAAAATTAATGATGTTTCCTCGTACTACCAACTTGTATAATACTTGCATGCATGTAGTCATAATGACACTGTGCTACTTCCTTCACATTCCTTCTTTGTATGCATGCGGGACATATTAATGATCCCAATTAGCGAAAAAATGGGCTTGCAAAGCAGTCATTAAATTTTACCTTGTTACCTGTAATTTAAGTTTGTGGCCTTGTATAAGGGAATGGAGGGAGTATGTACAATAACATATCAATAACATTAGATCCATTATTGCATGTACTTTCACATCATATAGATTTGTTATGGTAAATATTCATGTTCTTTTCTATAAACTTACTCAAACTTTATGAAGTTTGACTTCAGTCAACTCTAATATGCGGACGAGATGTTGATGCCCACCAAACACTGGGCTTGGCGGTTCTGCTCCTCTCGGAGCCGTGCGGCTCTCTCAGCCGCTGTCGCCCGTAGCCTCGCCAACCGCTTCGACTCCTCCAGCGCCACGCGGAACGCCTTCGCATCTTTGCAGTGACAACGGCGGGCGTCCGTCTCCGCAGACATGTACGAGCGGCGGATGACGGTGCAGAGGACCTCGTCATCGTCGCTGGCTAGGGGAAGTGGTTGTGGCGCGGATCTACTCGATCCTCCCTCCGAGCCGCGGCTGGTAGCCGCCTCCATGGCCCGCTTGTTTGCAAGGCGATAAAAACTGAGGAAAAACCGAAAAGCGAAAAAAAACATCTAAAAACCTAAGTACATACAAGAAAAAAAAGAAAAAAAAATTCCGAGGGAGCAACTAGAGCATGACACGTGGCGGTGGCTGAGAGTGCAGCCCCCCCTCGCCCCCGCCCCCAAGTGACCTTTGCAGGGCTTCCGATAGAGTACTCATGTTAGAATAAATCTGAGGCATACCGTCGATCATCCGAGGACAGAGCAATCACATGAGCACGACACCGAGATTTGTTAACGAGGTTCACCGATATGGCTACATCCCGGGGCTTGACTACGGGCGCTCCTCCCCGTGACACCGTCACAATACTGCACACCGGCCACCCGGGCGCCAGCACACGCCGCCGGCTCCCCCTTGCGTGCCTGTGCTATTATTTTGGCATAGGTTACATCGTGTGTCTAGCCCCGCTATATATGAAAGGCCTAGGATACAAGTGTCCTACTTGGACACGACTCCATATCCTATCTAAACACAATACTACTCATAGTCCAACTGTAACCTATCTTGTACACAATATTCGACACAACTCTAACAACTCATACGTTAGTTGATCTCATTAATGTCACCACAAGTGTATTATTTGCAGGGAATCCTAGCCATCTTGTTTAGTGTGGCCTAGAGGCTTTTTTACTTTGTCTAGTCCGGTAAAATTTGCAGCTATAAAACTAGATTGAACTATAGAAATTTTGGTTGTTAAAAACTCCATTAGTATGTAATATATGTCGGCAAGACTTGATAGTTTCAAAAACCTGGTATGACCATTGGTCATTTAGTCAGTGTAATGTTTCAGTTTCTGTCCCAAGGATTATAATTAACCTTAAATACATTGGGTCATAGGAGTCCCTGATGCTGATGGGCATGTTGCACTTGATAGACAACAGAGGTGAATTGCACGTTGCCGGCCGTGCATGAACTTGTACAGAGGTGAAGTGCACTTTGCCAGCCCTGCATGAACTCGTACTAAGCCCCGATTTGAATTAATGAATCCATCAACCGGCCAGGATTTGAAGATACAATGTTGCTGACTGGTAGTTTAGGTCATCTCCAACGTGGTGCCCTAAGACAAACATTGTATTTGTCCGTGAACATTCAAAGCATGAGCAGAACAGACGGATTTCATGCAAACTGGATGATTTTTATTTAAAACAGATGATTTTCATGCGTCTTTACTGTGTTAAAAAATTGAATATATCATCAACTTTGCTATCTGCTGACAAGAAACGGAGAGACCAAAGCCATTTCTTTGTCGCTTCGACCATACCACGTCTTGGAAACATCGCCACACATTCCTTTACTAGCTCAAAATCACAGTATAATCATATGCACTGACTAACCCCAGTTGGTGAAGCTGGGCACCTATCGTACATCCCCGCCTTATCGTCCTCCATTCCATTTCCATGCCGTATACTACCAGCTCCGTCGGTGTTTGAGCTGTATTTGGGAAAAAACGCTCTCGCGGCCGCGTCGTCCCCGCGGGCGACCAGCCGCGTCCCCAACACCTCGCCCCCGAGCTCTCCCCCTTCCCTCCCTCCTTGCCGCCGTCGCTGCCGTCCGGCGCTGGGCCTGGCCCGGGTGGCGCTGGCGGCGGCGGCCCCTGGCCTTTCCCCTCTCGGGTCGCACTGACGCGGGGCGGTGCGGCGCCGCGAGGTGCTCCTAGGCGGCGACGGTCCGGCGCGGCGGCGGGGCTCTCCGGCGTGGTGGCGGGTGATCTACTGGACGGCGGCGAGGCGGCGCGATCTGGCGGCGCCCGCTCGGCCCAGATCTGGGCCCTCCGGGCCCCATCTGGGCCTAGGCGGGCTGGCGGCGGGGAGGGTCGTTGGCGTGGCTTCCGGGAGGCTGGGAAGCGATGATGGGCGGGTGGTGGCTGGCGGCGCTGGTGCCGCCCTGCTGCAGCGTGGCCGGCGGGGCTTTACGGGCCCAATTTAGGTCTGGCCGGGCCAGGGGTGGCCTGGTATGCCCTGCTGCTGCGTCCGGACGGCGACCGCGACGGTGCCAGAGACTCGGGCCTCTCACACGACAGCGGTGGAGGTAGTTCCCTCCCACGTGGCTCCGGTGTTGCTGCTTCCGCCGCCTTGTGCGTCTCTCTCCATCCTCTTGGTCTCGTGGTGGTGATCTCAGTGAGGCGGCGTGGGTGGCGTCAAGTCCGCGGTGGCGCATTGGTGGGCGGAGAGGTGACTGGTTGGCACCGGCCTGGTTGGCCGGTGGGGTTGGAATTCGGGAGAAATCCCTTGCCGGCTTTTCCGGCTCCGATGCGGTGACACCTGCGGGTGCCACCATTCCTTCCTGGAGGGTGTCGGAGGTATCCATCCCCCACTCCCTTCCGCGTGCCGGGGGAAACCCTAGGACACGTCCGGGCAGCAGCGTCGTTGGCGTACGCATCCCTTTTTGGAGGTGCTGCTTGGTACGCGGCGGATCGGAGCCTGTGGTGGGTCGAGTCCGGAGGGCGCAGCGGTGGCGGGTCATCTGCGCTTTGTCGAGCTGCCGTTGTTGGCATTTCTTTCTTCTTTGTTCTTTCTTTTCATTTAGGCTTGTTGTGCTTCTCGCCCGAGCATTGCTATGTGATCGATGTTGGTGCTTTGTAATACAAAGCGGGGGAAATCCTTTTTGGTATACTACCAGCTCCGTCGAGAGATTCAGAGATTGACTGGTTAGAAAGAGAAGTGCCCCTCCTTTTTGTTGAAGCGGAATGACCCGGCCTCAGGACCCGCCGCCGCCGGCTTTGACCGCGGCTCAGCCGCCGCCGGCGCTGGAGCCTCAGGGGGGGCCGGTCCCTTCGTCGCTGCCGCTGGCGCTGGAGACTCAGGGGGGCCGGTTCCTCTGTCGCCGCCGCCGGCGCTGGAGACTCCGGGGGGGGGGGGGGGCGGTTCCTTCGTCGCCGCCGACGGCCCTCGTGAACATGGTTTCGCCACCGCCGGCGCGGGCAGTTCGGAGGGCGCCGGCCGGATCGGAGGACGTTGTGGCGATCCAGGCTGATCCTCTCCGATGGAGGATCCATTTCAGCGACAGCAACGTTTATGGATCAGGTAGAGATGGGTTCCTCTACTATCATGCGGCATCTAGATGGACGACAATTCGAGATCGAGATCATGACATTCTCGCGGGACGCTACCTGGCTGTGGACGAACGGATCCAAGCAGGTGCGTGTTTTGCTATTGATGATTTTCAAATTGTTGTTCGCGAGTGTGTGCAGGTGAGTTCGCTTGTGGAGGAATCGATTGATTTGGTCGATCTCGCGTCGGACTCCGAGAGTGCAGCACCTAAGCCAATCATCGGAGGACGATTTTGGGTGCTGGCGGATGATACTGATGTCGACGAAGACGGGGAGGGCGGATGCCTTTTGTCCAACGAGACTGAGCCCAATGCGATGATACGGGTTCCGTCTACGGATTTACAGGTCAAGAAAGTCCCCAAGGGCAAACCGGAGGGACACGGTAAATCTCCGTCGATGAAGATCAAGCCCTGGAAAGGACCTATTCCCAAGGTATTTTTGCCGCCTCATACTTTGTCAGATTATTTTTCGGATGGTTGGACGAGAGTTTCGCGGAAGAAAAAGAAGCATTGTGTGGGGGCTTTCAAGCAGCAGCTGGGACGGATGGCTGCGTGCTGCACGAGCGCTCGATCGGCGCCGGAGGTGACCGCTGCTGCGTCGCAGCCGGTCACGGCGATCCAGATCAGAGACGCTCGTAAGATACGTTTGAATTTTTTGTTGGGCCAAGGTAAGCCGCATGTTACTGGGCCGGGGGGTTCGAGTGGGCCGAGCTCCGCTGGGTATGAGGCCCAGCCAGAGTCGCGTCCTACTACTCCGACCGAGAGGGGCACATGCACGCTACGTCCGTCCTCGCTTTCCCCATCGTTGCGCAGGACTAGGGTTTTGGTGCGTAGGGCGCCAAATCGCCGTGTGGTAGGGCCGGGCCGTGCTCGTCGTATTCTTCCTCTCGGCGCGATGGCTGCCCCTGGTGGAGCGCCGCCCCCGGGCAAACGGCCGCCTGCCCCTGCAGGTGCGCCTCCCCCGGGCATGAGACCGCCGGCTCCGAGCGGGTCAGCCCGGGTTGTTGCACCGCCGCAGCCGGGCCAAGGAGGAGGCCGAGGTGTGGCGTCGGCACCTGCGTCTGGCGCTGGACGGGGCGGAGCGGCGCCCCCCAAGGTCCTGGCGGGTCGCGGGGCTGGGGGAGTTGGGGTGCCGCCTGCCGGGAAGCCGCCGGTGCCCGTCTTGTCGGTGGGTGGGCGAGGCGGGCCGGCGTCCGGTCCCCGTCCCATGGCCGTCATTGGGGCTATGGCGCTTGCTGCAGGCCGGGGGGCTCCACCGAAGGCGCCAGCGTCGTCGGTTCCGCTGCCTAGGCCGGCCCCTCCACCACATGTCGTTGCTCGCCCATCTCCACCGACGCAGAACGGGGGTGGCTCTGTGGCTGTGCCCCGGGGTCAATGGGGGGATGACGGCTACGATGTTTATGGGACTGGACAACACCGCGGTTCATCGTCAACGGGTGGAGGTCGAGGTTATGCTTGGCAAAGCGATGGTACCGCTGAGAGGCCGTTCTTGGGTCCGTCCAGTGGCTTTGTTGAGGGGCAGTCGGGACCGGACAACCGGCAGCGTGGTGGTTACCGTGGCCATCGGGGGGGTCGGGGAGGCCGAGGGGGCCGGTACCGCCCTTGTCAACCACCCCCTCCTGTTGTTGTCGAGCACGGAGCAGTCAGCGGGGCTGCCAAGGAACCGGTTCTGACCGGGCACGCTATGGAGGTGGTAACGGCTCTTGCTACTGTCCAGGTCCCTGAGAACGAGGTTATGACTGATGTGTCTGCGGAACCATTGGATAGGGCTGAGTCAGATAGGGCGTCCAAATGGGCGCGTAAGAAGGAGAAGATGTTGTGCTATCGTTGTGGCAACAAGGGCCACTTCATTGCGGAGTGTGTGGCTCGGCTATGCGACACCTGCGGCAAACCGGCACATGATTCCGGGGACTGCCCGATTCTGCGTGAGCAGGCTCCGTCACTTATGATGTATGGTGTTTACTGTGCTGAGCTCACATTTTTTGAGTCTCCGTATGAGCGAGAGGTCACTGATGAGTCACCAAACATAACTACGGGGATTGTTAAGGTCGCCAGAGGGGAGGTCTCTGAGACACAGATCGTGCAGAGGCTTCGGGCGCTTGTCCCTGGGGACTTCCAGTGGGACCTTGTCAGCCTCGATGATAAGATGTTCAGAGTTGAGTTTCCCTCAGTTGAGGATCTGCAGAGGTTGCTGAGTTTTGGGATGTGTAATGTTCCGGGGACTGATGGCATACTTGAGTTCCACGAATGGAAGCTGGTGGAGCCTCAGGGTGCGCCGCTTACTCAGGCGTGGTTGCGTTTTTCCGGGGCCCCATCCAAGCCTTTGCAGGACGCTCGAGTTGTGGCTAGCTTGGGTATTTTGATTGGGAAGCCTGAGCGAGTGGATATGGCGTTCACCAGAGCTCATGGGATTGCTCGGGTTTTGGTTAGTATTCTGAATGTTGAGTATGTGCCGGAGGTGGTTAAGTGGGCTTACCAAGGCAGGATCTATGATTTGATTATTGAGTTTGAGGATGAGAGCCTTTTGGTTGCGGCGACTCACGGGTCCGATGTGGATATGCACGAGGGTGACGGTAGCGCAGGTGCGAGGGAGCCGCCGGTCGAAGGGTCCGGACGACAGATGTCCAAGGGACCGGGGCCCGATACTGCGATGACCGAGAAGGGAGAGGAGCCACCCTCCTCGCTGCCTGTGACATCACTGAGATTTGGGTCTTTTGAGCCCGCTTCTGCACCCCCGAGGCTCTGGAGTGATTGGGTCGAGTCTGGCGAGGCTTTTGAGCTTGCGTTACCTGCTTTGGGGTTTGAGGATACGGTCTGTTCTCTGCCTGTGGTTTCTGTGGTGGCGTCGATCTCGGGTAACGGAGAGGTAGAGGTGAGTCGGCAGGGGACTACTCTCTCTCCTGCTCAGCGTGATGTTCATTCTCAGGACGTGACGCGAGTGGTCGTCGATGGGCTGTCGGGAGGGACCCCGGGGCAGGCGGCCTCCGGTGGTTCTTTTCCGGCTGAGGTAGGGGACTCGGGGCAGGAGGCTCCCGTGACCCTCTATGCGTTGGGAGGGGATCTGCGGCAGGTGGCCACAGATACATCCCCTCCCGTCGCTTGCTCCTCTATGCTGGGGGTGTCGGTGCCTATGGGGGGGGCTCGGGGTAGGTGGCCTCGGGGCCTCCTTCTCCTAAGGCGCCTATGGGGGGGGGCTCGGGGCAGGTGGTTCCCGTGACCCTCTCTGCGTTGGGAGGGGATCTGAGGCAGGTGGCCACAGATGCATCCCTTCCCGTTGCTTGCTCCTCTATGATGGGGGCGTCGGCGCCTATGGGGGAGGGCTCGGGGCAGGTGGCCTCGGGGCCTCCGTCGACTAAGGCGCCTATGGGGGGGGGGGGCTCGGGGCAGGTGGCCTCGGGGTCTCCTTCTCCTCAGGTCCATATGCTGGCGACTTCTGCGGTCTTGGGGGGGAGGGTCAGGGCAGGCGGCCCTGGCCATCCCGTCCCCCTGTGTGCCTCCAGTGCAGCCCCATGGGGAGAGCCAGTCCGTCCTGACGGACCGGCCTGTCGGGTGGAGTGGGGCAGGCGGCCTTACTCCTACCACGATCTCTCGGGAGGAGGTGATTGCGTTCGGTGGGATTCCGGATCCGATGTCTGCGGGACTACGGGTGAGTGCCCGTCTCCAGACATTACCGGCAGTGGACGACATTCAGCAGCGATGTGCCATGAGGGTGGCTAAGCTTCAGGATGCTGCAATGTCTACTGGTATGTCCGTCAACATATCTAACTCTTTATTGCATTTTTCTAATGAGGAGATTATAAATAATGCAAACCAATTGGGAGTTTCTCTCGGGGCTACAGATAGTGAGATATCCAATTCGGTGAATGATTTGTTAGATTTGGAGGCGGAACGTGTCTTAGAAACTATTCGTAATCTTGCAGCAGTTAAACCTATGAATGACAATGAAATCGATGCATTAGGGGTTAGCGTGCTCAGCAATATGTGTGAGGATTTAGCTCCATCCACTCTTGAGACAGAGGACGATGATATGCCTATTGAGAGTGCAGAAGTTTGTGCCGCTGAGCCCGGTTATGAGGATCGGGAGTCAGGATCTAGCAAACCTAAGCGTAAGTGGAAGCGGAAAATTTACCCCGATTCTGCAGTTCGTAGGAGTGCTAGGACTCGGACCACTAAAAAATTTCATGATGAGTGATGAAAGGTATTTTTTGGAATAGCAGAGGTCTGAAAGACTTGGCTAAAAGAAGGTTTCTTGCTGAGGCATCACTGGAGCATCGTTTAGATTTTATTGCTCTATCGGAAACTGGTAGAGATAACTTTGCGCCCCAGTTCCTTTCTTCTCTTGCGGGTGGTGTTGATTTTGATTGGCATTCTCTCCCTCCGCGAGGAAGATCGGGTGGTATTTTGCTGGGTGTGAGATGCGATTCGCTTGAAGTCCGGAGCGTAGTCATGGGTGACTTCGCGGTTAAGTTTCGAGTCAGGTCTAAGGTTGATGGATTCAACTGGGCGTTGGTGGCGGTTTATGGTGCCGCACAGCCCGAGCTTAAACCGGATTTTTTAGCGGACCTTGTTCGGATTTGTGGGTCCGAGCAGCTTCCCATCTTAGTTGGGGGAGATTTCAACATCATTAGGAGGAGAGAGGAGAAGAATAATGATAACTTTGACGGCAGATGGTCGTTTATGTTCAATACTATTATTGAAAGCCTGGATCTGAGGGAGATACAGCTTTCTGGTAGAAAGTTCACCTGGGCTAACTCTATGCCTAACCCGACGTACGAAAAGCTTGATCGTGTTCTTGCGAGTGTGGAATGGGAACAGAAGTTCCCGCTTGTGACGGTTCAAGCTCTTTCCCGGGGTTTTTCCGATCATACACCCCTGTTCGTTGACTCAGGGGAGCCGAACCATGTGGGAAATAAAAACACCTTCTCTTTTGAGATGGCCTGGTTCGAACGCGAAGGATTCCTAGACCTGATCGCTCGGGAATGGGCGAAGGGTGTAGGTGGTAGGACCGCGGTCGAGCGTTCGCAAAATAAGATTAGGAGTTTGAGAAGCTTCTTACGGGGTTGGGCTAAGCACCTTAGTGGGGTATATAAGATTGAGAAGGACAGGCTTCTCTCTCTTATTCAGAATCTGGACGTCAAGGCCGAATCCACGATTTTGATGCCTGCTGAGCTCCAGGTTAAAACTGAAGCAGAGAAGAGGTTGAGAGAACTTCTCCGTGAAGAAGAATTGAAGTGGGCTTTGCGGGCTAAGGTTCGCAAAGTGGTCCAAGGGGATGCAAATACTCAATTCTTTCATCTGATTGCTAATGGTAAGCACAGAAAAAAGAGAATATTTCAGCTTGAACAAGATGAGGGCACTATTTTAGGACAGGATAACCTAAAATCATATATAACCGAATATTATAGGCAGCTATTTGGACCTCCGGAGGATAGTTGTGTCTCTCTCGATGAGTCCAGAACTGAGGATGTGCCTCAACTCTCGGTTGCTGACAACGATATTCTGGTTGCCCCGTTTTTGGAGAAGGAGGTGTTTGATGCTATAGCACAGTTGAAAAATAATAAGGCTCCCGGACCGGATGGATTTCCGGTTGAGTTCTACAAAAAGTGCTGGCATATTATTAAGGGGGATTTGCTACCTATGTTTCATGATCTGTTCTCGGGACAGCTTCAATTATTTCACTTGAATTTTGGAACTATCACACTGCTTCCTAAGAAGATGGATGCTGTGAGAATTGAGCAGTTCAGGCCGATCTGCCTACTCAATGTTAGTTTTAAAATATTCACCAAGGTCGGGACTAATAGGCTCACACAGATTGCGCATTCTGTGGTGCAGCACTCCCAAACTGCCTTCATGCCGGACAGGAACATTCTTGAAGGGGTGGTTGTCCTTCATGAAACGCTCCATGAAATCCACTCCAAGAAGTTAGATGGTGTCATTTTTAAGGTGGATTTCGAAAAAGCGTATGATAAGGTTAAATGGCCATTTCTCCAGCAGGCACTGCGTATGAAAGGCTTTGACGAAGCCTGGCGACGCCAGGTTGAATCATTTACGCAAAAAGGGAGTGTGGGAATTAAAGTGAATGACAATATTGGTCATTACTTCCAGACACATAAAGGCCTTAGACAAGGAGATCCGATGTCCCCTATCTTGTTTAACATTGTGGTTGATATGTTAGCCATCTTGATAGGAAGGGCTAAGGAGAATGGTCAAGTGGGTGGCTTGGTACCTCATCTGGTTGATGGAGGTGTATCCATCCTTCAGTACGCTGATGATACAATCATCTTTATGGAGCATGACCTGGCCAAGGCGAGAAATATGAAGTTGGTGTTATGCCTCTTCGAACAATTGACCGGGTTAAAAATTAACTTTCATAAGAGCGAGCTGTTCTGCTTTGGTAGAGCCAAAGACGAACAGGAGGATTATAGGCAATTGTTCGGGTGCGATTTGGGGGAATTACCTTTCTCTTACCTAGGTATTCCAATCCACCATAGAAAGCTGACGAATAGAGAATGGAAGTGCATCGAAGATCGGTTTGAGAAGAAACTGAGTTGTTGGAAGGGCAAGCTCATGTCATATGGAGGCCGATTAATTCTGATTAATTCGGTGCTCACAAGTATGCCTATGTTTCTCTTATCGTTCTTTCAAGTCCCAGTAGGTGTTAGGAAAAGGCTGGACTTCTATCGATCGCGTTTCTTCTGGCAGGGTGATGATCTAAAAAGAAAATACAGACTTGCAAAATGGGATATCATCTGTAGACCGAAAGACCAAGGGGGCCTTGGTATTGAGAATCTTGAAGTTAAGAACAGATGTCTCCTTAGCAAGTGGCTGTGGAAGCTTTCTTTTGAGACTGATGCCATGTGGGCACAAATCCTCCGCAGCAAGTACCTACAAACTAAGTCCCTGTCCCAGGTCACAGTCAGGCCAACTGACTCGCCTTTCTGGAAAGGCCTGATGAAAGTTAAACAATCTTTGTTTAATAGGACAAAGGTTGTCATTGGCAATGGTGTTAGTACACGCTTCTGGGAGGATACTTGGCTCGGAGAGACACCCTTGGCCATTCAATATCCGTCTTTGTATCGCATTGTTCAACGACGTGAGGTTTTCGTTGCTACGGTGTTTCAATCCATCCCCCTTAATATTCAGTTTAGACGGTCGTTAGTGGGCAATCGCTGGGAAGAGTGGCTCCGTCTAGTTCGGAGACTAATGGATGTCCATCTTTCTCAACAACCCGATGAATTACGCTGGAAACTGACTAGGTCTGGAGTATTCACGATTAAATCAATGTATATTGATGTAATTAACTCGAGCTCCATTCCTACCTCCAAACATGTTTGGGCTGTCAAAGTTCCTTTGAAGATAAAAGTGTTTATGTGGTTTGTCCATAAACAGGTTATTTTAACCAAGGATAACTTGATTAAGCGTAATTGGACAGGACCTACGAGGTGTAGCTTCTGTGATCGGGACGAGACAATCAAGCATCTCTTTTTTGATTGCCCGTTTGCCCGAGTACTTTGGCGGACAGTTCACATTGCGTTTAATATTACTCCACCGAATTCTGTCACTACGTTATTTGGGACATGGCTCACTGGGATTGAGCCTGAATTAGCGAGACATATTCGTGTTGGAGTTTGTGCTTTGTTGTGGACTATCTGGACTTGCAGAAATGATTTGGTTTTTAACAGAACATCACGTATTCACTTTTTGCAGGTTATTTTCCGAGCCACGGCTGTGATCCGTTCGTGGTCGCTACTCACTCCGATGGAGGCCAGGGAGCTTTTGGTTACTGGATCTATCCGCTGGGAGATGGTAGCTCGGGATATCTTCAACCGGTTTGGATGGCGGTCATGTAATAGGATAGGCAATTAGTTTACCTATCTTTTTGTTTAGCCAGCCGGTTGTGGCATCTTACCTTGGCTAGTCTGTGTGTCCAGCCTCTGTAGCTCTGTGTGAGCTGGCTTTTTATTTCTTTTCAGTCGGAGACTTTGGAACCTTGTTGGAACCTTTTATTTCTTTAATAAAATGGCCGTATGCATCAATCTGATGCAGAGGCCGGGGAAATCCCCCTTTTCGAAAAAAAAAAAACCAGCTCCGTCGATGCTAGTGCAACCACGATCTTCATCGCCGTCTTCATCGCTGTGGTCTTCTTCGCCGCTCTGTTGCGGCACTTGTGCGGTGCTCGCTCGACGGAGGTGAAGGAGTATGAGCACACATTGATTTCATCCGGCTGTTCGCCGGGGGTGCGTGCCTACAACTGCAGGGCACGCCAGCCGGCGGCGGCGACCATGGAAGTGCGTGTGGGGCCGTTTGTTTGGGCATTCCGCAGAGCCGATGCGTGGCGCGGGTCGTCTTTCTCAGTGTGCCGGTCTGATAATGTTGTGGTGGACGACAATTTTGTATAATATATGACGTTGTTGCTTAGGCTTCAGGGTCATTTGCTTCTAAGAATGTTATGTATTCCCTCTTTTTTTTCTTTTCAAAAGTGTTATGTACTCCGTTCGTCTCAAGGAGTATGTGGCGCGACGTCCTTGTTTTTCGTGTTTAACCTTATTTGACCAGTAATGCATGTGTTAAAAATTAATGTGGTCGAATTCAAATTCAATGGTATAACTTGCATGACATATAATCCGTGTCAAATTGATGATCAAACGATAGATCTAAAAATGCGTGTGTGTCCGCTAAATATGGAAAGAGGGTGTAGCTAGAGATCGCGTGCCCACTTCCTGAGCGTCGTGCGCGTCCAGTACAAGCCAAACCTGTGAAAACTAGGTTTAACCGTATGCTTCTAGCAGGGACGGATCCGTGTTAATATAGGCATCAGGTATACAAGGTTGTTATGCGTGGATTGACCTCCAAGTCATATCTCAACGACATAACCAATTACATGTTTATCTATAGGACTAAACTAACTTATCTCTAACGGCTTATACAATACCGCATGTTACATATTTCAACACTCCTCCTCAATCACAACTATCCAAGTTGAGATTGCTTCTAAAGGATGCTAACTGCTGCGCTGACAGTGGTTTAGTAAAACCATCTGCAACTTGATCACCAGTAGGTATAAACCTGATGTTCAACTGTTTGTTGGCTACTCTTTCACGAACAAAGTGATAATCAATCTCTATATGTTTGGTTCTGGCATGAAAAATGGGGTTAGCAGACAAGTATGTTGCACCAAGATTATCACACCAGAGAGATGCTGCCTGTGGGTGTGGAACACCCAATTCTGTCAACATATTTTGCACCCATATAACTTCAGCAGTGGCATTTGCTAGTGCTTTATATTCAGCTTCTATGCTTGACCTGGACACAGTTGGCTGTTTGCGAGCACTCCAAGAGACTAGATTGCTGCCCAAAAATACTGCAAAACCACCTGTTGATCTCCTGTCATCAGGACACCCTGCCCAGTCTGCATCTGAGAAGGCACTCACTAGCATAGAGTCTGACTTACCAAGCTTAAGCCCATGGCCCTTCGTTGCTTGGAGATACCTGAGTATTCTTTTCACAGCTGTAAAGTGTACACTGGTAGGAGCATGCAAGAATTGACAGACTTTATTTACTGAATATGCGATATCTGGTCTAGTCAATGTTAAGTACTGTAGAGCTCCTACAATGCTTCTGTACTTCGTAGAGTCTGCTGGCTCAAGTACCTTTCCATCATGAAGGGACAATTTCTCTGACATGGACAATGGTGTGGGTGATGGCTTACACCCCTGCAAACCTAGTCTCTGGAGTATATCCTGCACATATTTCTCTTGTGATAGCACAATACCATTTTGTACATGTTTTACCTCAATGCCAAGGAAGTAGTGAAGACCACCTAAATCCTTGAGAGCAAAATCCATACGCAAGTCCTTAAGGAGAGCTTCAACTGCTTGGGAAGATGAGCTTGTGACAATTATATCATCAACATAAATGAGCATATAAATAGTGACCCCATGGCGACGATAAAGAACAGAGAGGTGTCCCCCTTCGAAGGCACAAAACCAAGTGACTGCAATTTTGAGGACAACCTATAATACCAGGCTCGCGGTGCTTGTTTTAGACCATACAGGGCTTTGTCAAGTTTGCAAACATGTTGTGGAAAGCGTGGGTGCTCATATCCAGGAGGTTGCCGCATGAACACTTCCTCTTCCAGAACACCGTGCAAGAACGCGTTCTTAACATCTAGCTGCCGCATGCACCAATTTCTAGATACTGCAACTGAAAGAATTATTCTGATAGTGGCAGCTTTGACTACAGGACTAAAGGTGTCCTCGTAATCAATACCATACCTCTGTTTAAACCCTTTTGCCACCAAACGAGCTTTGTACCTGTCAATGGTGCCGTCAGACTTTCTTTTTACCTTGTAGACCCACTTACAGTCAATAACATTTCTGCCCCGGGCAGGGGGCACCAATCGCCATGTTTTCCACCTAGACGCACCAAGGGCCTCGCCCAGAGTTTGTGGTTCACCTGTAGCACATAAAGAACCCCAGCGAACACAGCCATCTTTGTAAACTTTTGGTTGAGTAATACCGCTTTTAGACCTGGTATGATGTGGTTCGGGCGGAGGTGGAGCTGGCCGTGAGATTTGCTGTTGAAGGTGATTTTGTTCCGGTGAAGCATCTGATCCATCAGCCGCAGAAGATCCGCCCTGATCCGCATGCAGCGAGCCAGGCGACAGCGACCGCGCGTCCTCCCCAGAGCTGCCATCTGGTGCGTCCTGGGAGGCTGCATGCACGGGCAGAGAGGAGGGCGCACTACCTCCCATGTGACGTGCCCCACTCGCCTCAGGTGGTGAAGCAAGCCGACCGGACCTGCCTGACGCCGGCTCCGATCCTGAAGAAGATGCGCCTGGTGCAGCTGCAGCGCGCGATCCTGAGGGCGGGCTGCCACCAGAATCAGCGTCGGGATCAGCGCCCGGATCCTCTGTGCCACCATCTGTCTGCTGCATAAAATCAAAGGAATTTTCGCCAATTTCTTCTCCAATTTCCTGCACACTTGCAACAGGGTTATGAGACATAGACATATGATCATGATCTACTCCTCCTCCTGGTAAATGACCTGGCATAGGCAGGAGGTGAGATGGAAGGAGAATCAATTCTTTTCGGAGTTGGACACCGGCGTTGGGGTGTAATGCAGCAAACGGAAAGACATGTTCATCAAAAACAACATCTCGGGAAATATAAACACGTCCAGAGGTGACATCAAGGCACTTATATCCCTTGTGGAGATTGCTGTAGCCTAAGAAAACACATTGTTTGGAGCGGAATTCTAGCTTATGTTTGTTGAAGGGACGAAGGTTTGGCCATACCGCGCAACCAAAGATGCGAAGGAAGTTGTAGTTTGGTTTAATACCAAAAAGACGCTCTAGCGGAGTTTTATTATGGATGACTCGACTAGGAACACGGTTTATAAGATAGACCGCGGTAAGGAAGGCTTCATCCCAGAACTTTAACGGCATAGAGGCATGAGCAAGAAGTGACAAGCCAACTTCGACAATATGTCGATGCTTGCGTTCGGCGGATCCGTTCTGTTGGTGTGCATGAGGGCAGGAGACATGATGAGAGATGCCAATGCGTTCAAAAAAGGAATTTAGCTTTTGATACTCGCCCTCCCCCCCCCAATCCGTTTGCATGGCTAGAATTTTTCTGTCAAACAAACGTTCAACAAGTTGTTGAAAAAGATGAAACTTCTCAAAGACATCAGATTTATTCTTGAGCAAATAGATCCAACTAAATTTACTGAAATCATCAATGAAGCTTACATAGTATTTTTGCCTACCAACAGAGGCTGGACCGGGACCCCATACATCGGAAAACACAAGTTCTAAAGGAACTTTGGACTCACTAGTTGATCGAGGGTAGGGAAGTTGATGGCTTTTAGCCATTTGACAAGCATCACAAACTAAGTGACGATCCCTTTTATTTGAAACAGGAAGATGAAAATCACGCAGAATTCTTTGAACGTCTAGTAAAGACGGATGCCCTAGGCGCCTATGCCACCGAGATGTGGATGGTGCGGTAACGCTTAGTGCTTGACGTGGAGGAACATCTTGCCGACCGGAAACAGGAAACAGCCCACCTCTACTCTTGCCTTGGAAGATTGTTCTTCGGTTGACCCGATCCTTAACAAAGAAAATCTCAGGGTAAATCTCAAGGAAAGCATGATTATCTTTGATAAGTTTATAACCAGAAAGGAGACTTTGATCAGAATTAGGAGCATGAATAATATCTTTGAGTTCTAAGGATCCATGAGGAGTGTAAAGAGTAGAATGACCAATATGCGCTATGTCCATACCTTGACCACTTGTCGTGTGGATTTGTTCGGTGCCTGTATAGCGATCACGAACAGCAAGCTTTTCAAGCTCGCCTGTCACATGATCTGTTGCTCCCGTGTCCAAGTACCAGTTTGAGTCCACCCCATAGGACTGCACAGCATTGGCCGAGCGATTTCCACCTCCACTGCCACCAGCGGGGTTGCGAACATTGTTGTTGTAGTTACGATCATAGCGCTTTTTGCAGCGCCACGCACCGTGCCCCATCTCCTTGCAGATTTGGCACTTCTCCTGCACACGGTCACCGCAATCACCGCGGTCACCTCCTCCTTGCCGTGGCGCCCCGCCTGAGCCACCGTTGTCGGAGTAGCGCCCCCCGGTGTAGTTGTTGTGGAAGCCACGGGGACCGCTGCCACCGCCACCGTTACCGCCAGGGCGGCTGGAGTTGCCACGGCCGCCACCGCGGGAGACATGGTTGGCGGAGTGGTTGGACGGGAAGGCGGCATGCTGCGCTGCTATACGGGACTCAGCAGCAAGCAGCAGCGAAAAAAGCTCACCAAGACCGATCGGCTGATCGGCAGCAGTGCGGGTGGAGAGCGCCGAGACAAACCCATTGTAGTCGGGCTCATGAAGGAGACCTTGCAGGATGTGGGAAACCACATCATCCTCGTCCAGGGGCTTGCCAGCGGCAGCCAGCTCATCGGCGATGCTCACCATCTTGGTGTAGTAGGCCGCCGCGGTCATGTCCCCCTTGCGCGTATGCTCGATGGCGGATCGGAGCTGGATCACCCTGGCCCTCGACTGCGAGGCGAAGCTCTGCAGCAGGGCTTTCCAGATTCCGGTGGCAGTTGTGAAGGAGCTAACCTGCAGCAACACTTCGCGAGACAGCGATGAGATCAGAAAAGTAAGGACTTGCTGATCCTGCGTGACCCAGACAGCATGCGCCGGGTTCGGCGTTTCCGTGACCTCTTTCTTCCTGGAGACATCCTTCTCCGAGAGGATCACGACCGGCGGCTCCTTGATCGAGCCATCTAAGTAGCCCATCATGCCCGCCGCTTTCACATGCGGCAGAACCTGCGCCTTCCACACCAGGAAGTTCTCCCTCGTCAGCTTTTCAGAGATGGTGTGACCGAGAGAGGCAAGGGAGGGCGCAGCCATGGCGACGGACGAAGAGCTCGACATAGCTAGATGAGAAAGGAAGAGTTGGCTCTGTATACCATGTGAAAACTAGGTTTAACCGTATGCTTCTAGCAGGGACGGATCCGTGTTAATATAGGCATCAGGTATACAAGGTTGTTATGCGTGGATTGACCTCCAAGTCATATCTCAACGACATAACCAATTACATGTTTATCTATAGGACTAAACTAACTTATCCCTAACGGTTTATACAATACCGCATGTTACATATTTCAACAAAACCACACTGCGTTCGTGCTGAGCTCCCAAAATAGAAAATCAGCTCTTGTCTCTTTACAATATTTCCTAAACTTCAACTCAATGTTTTTGGCGATACTAGTAAGTGTGCACGTGCATGCAACGCACGTCTCAATCAAACAATGTCAAATTCATGCGGGTATAAAATTTTGAATTCATAATATAGGATGACCATTCTCTATAGAAAAAAAGGAGACATACAAACCCATCAATTATCTTTTGATTATGCCAAGCAGGCCACAAAGAAACCATAACTGTATAGAAAATGTCACAAATCAATGGCAATCAACTGGCTGAACTTCTCCACAGAGAATATTAAGGGCATAGCCTATTTAGTCTATTATATAGTAAAAATGGAATCAAATACTCTATGGAGATGTCAGATTTTTTATTTTCTTGGGTGCAAATCAAAGGAACATATAAACATTGTCCAAGCAGACATGGTGTCACGCAAAGTTGGAACAACGATACACAAAAAATACCAATCTTGCATAACTAAATTAGTTCTCTTCTTGGATTCGGGCTGCTTGTTATCTTCAGAATTTGAAGGTTCGACGGCTGTGGTAGTCACCCATGGGAGTCGTAGCGAGAAGAGTCGCATTTTGGGAGTCATAGCGAGAAGAGTCGGATTTTTTTGACCCATTCTCAGTTTATTTCTTCTCATGGAGTGGAACTACAATTCAGACAAACAATATCTATTGTTTGTATAGCTGCAGAACATCTACTCCCTCCGTTCATAAATATAAGTCCTTTTAGAGATTCCACTATAAAGACTACATTCGGATGTATATGGACATCTTTAGAGTGTAGGTTCACTCATTTTGCTCCTTATGTAGTCTATAGTGAAATCTCTAGAAAGACTTATATTTATGAACGGAGGGGGTAGAAGCTAAACATGAGTTAAACATGTCGCCATGCTTCAACATTTTAGCAGTGCAGAAAGGCTACTATTCTAGAATGGGAAACTGTACAATATAAGGAAATTGGGTACATGCAGAGAAGGGCTATGATAATTATTGTTTTGCAGAGCTAACCAGGACTACGAAAAGAATCTGCACAAAATTTAGGATGACCAAAATCACTCAAAGACCTTCCTAACTAAGATGAATATACACTCAGGACAAGATATCATACTAAATTAACACTGGATACACAAGTTTAATGGCTAAAATGATGGAAATGCGTAACTTCCTGGCGCTTTTAGTTATTCATGTGCAAATCCAACAGTGAGCATGACCTGATGAAAGACGAAAAGATTCAAAGTATCAGTTGATATAAAATGTGCTGAATAAATATATTGATTCACCTTTAAAAAGAGAGACGTCGCTAAGATCTGTAGAAAGATCTTACCAGTACTTGGAGAGGAGTCAATTGCACCAGCAGTTGCGTAAGAGATGATGCACTGATCTCTTCAGAAACTTTCTTGCTTATTCGCATTTCTTGAGTTCAGCATAAAACACATCAAGATTTAACAATGTTGGTCGGTTGTAGCTAATTTTCCATGTGACATTTTACCGAAATGTTGAAGCTCAGCAATGTTGTTTCATGGTTCGGTAGGTCAGTGTAAAATAATTATGTGGCCGTCAAGTCTCATTACCAGGTCATTTACAATCTCAACCATGAAACCTTGCTTTCTCCAGTTCACAAAAGTTTCTAATTTACTACTTTTTACTCAAAGATTTGTTGACTATGGATCTCTCTCAATCTTATGGCTGAGATTAACATAATTGCAGAAAGCAACATCAACTCAAATTTTAGTCTGCATTGGAAACCACCAAACAATTTCTAGCATGATTTTTGAAGACAAGAGGGGGTATATGACTTCCATTTGCCTAGGAACAATGCACGTAAACCTATACAAAGAGCACACATATATACATCTGAACCTGGTAATCTCTAACTACTCATAACTTGAAACCATCGGCAGAGTATACAAGGTAGAATTCCCATAGACGGATGAACTTCTCATCAAAGCCAGTTTCAAAACTTGACTGCAAGTAAAAGGAAGTGATAAGAAATTAATACTAACTGAGCAACCAAGTGGAACACATACGTATTATAATCGTCACAGCTGTATTCTTCCTGTAGTGAGTGTCAAGTGATACTCTTTGTTGGCCATGAGTTAAACATGACAAGTGATACTTACTCTTAGCCCCACCTGCACCTGCTTCGTGTTGTTGCTCGTCCGTTGTGGCCGTGCAGCCGCTGCCACTGTGCGCTACACATGTGTTGCTGTCCGCCGATGTGTCACTGCTCCCCGCCGTCGTCGCCTCCCTGGCCGACCCCACAAGCAACAACCATTCATATCCTCTGCACCTTGTTAATTATCCGCCGGTGTTCTCTAGGTACTGCCTGCTGCATCCTCCTCAGTTAGTCGATTGCTGACCTGCTGCTAGTTTCTTGGTCGATACAATGTGCTATCTCTTTGCTGTTTGCTAGTAAAACAATCGTCAGTACTCTGAATTTGTGTGCGTCGAATTTGGACCAAAACTGCTGAATTCATAGCGTAGGCCTTCTGAATTCAGCTTTGTTGTTACTTGCTCAGAATGAATCGTTGCTGTTGGGTGGTAAATCTACCCGTACTTTCTTGTCAATTCACGTGCCATTGTAGACATATTATAGGACTCTGAATTTCTAGATTCGATACCCCGAATTCCTGCGACAAAGGGACAGATTTGGAGCAAACTTTCGAATTCACTGCATAAGCCTTTATTTATTTTTGCTGAATTAGAGCCGTAGCCTCAGCGTGCATATGGAAATGCTGCAGCATGCTCAACCAAGTGTGTTAGTTACTGAGTCATTGGGCTGACTTTATACAAAAATATGTTGCAAGTGCATGGAAAATGTGGCATTTGCCATTCCCGAATACTACCTGTTTGCTAAGTCCCTTCCGTCACATGTATGGTGCAATCTCTTTGCTGAACAACATGCCTATGCTTGTGCCTTCGCATGTGTTATTTTACTTGAAAGTTTCAAAGGACGAGTAAAAGAATATGGAGTTGATCCAACCATTATAGATAGGCTTGTGCTACCAACGGATACTGATGTGGATGCTGTCGTCAATAGTAGTGATTCTGAGGTGTTCAGGCGGCGCAGCAAAGATCAGCCAAAGCCAAATAGCGTCAGATAACACGGAAGCATATATAACGGGTTCGGCTCCTCTGCAGTCACGTTATTACTGCACGGGTACTGTACCAACTCACATTAGCCGTCCATTTAAATCTGACGACTCTCACTACCCCCACTTGATTCTGTTAATAAATGGAAACAAACAGCTAATTATGTGGTACAAAATATCCTACGGCTGCAGGATTGCCGCCAAACAGAACCACGAAGATACTCACATTGGCGCCAAACAAAACACACCCTGATAATCGCCATGGCGCTAAACAACAACCTCTTTGCGTTTGTCCCGCTCATCTTCCTCGTTCCTCCTTTTGCCCTATCTTTCTTCTGATCGTCCTCCATGTTCAGAGCGCAACCAAGGCAAGCTAAGGAGCCGAACCCTGGCGCAGATCAACTCCCTTTTGCCCTATCTTTCTTCTGATCGTCCTTCGTGTTCAGAGCACAACCAAGGCAAGATAAGGGGCCGAACCCTGGCGCAGATCAACTCCCTTTTGCCCTATCTTTCTTCTGATCATCCTCCATGTTCAGAGCGAAACCAAGGCAAGCTGATCCGTAGGCGATGAATATTATCTCCCTTTTGCCTTCCTTCTTCTAGCAACAAAAAAGAAGACAATTAATCTCAAGGTATGTGACATATGCTCTAATTGTATTCATATTCTCAAGGCACACAATTTGTAGATTGAGTTTGCTATGGTACTATTTTCTTAAATGGAGGATGATAAGGGCAAGATGCAAAACTTATTTTCTGCACCTTTTAGATTATGTTAGAGTGAAAAAATAATTTTAATAGAAGTGATCTCTATTGTTTTGGACAAGCTCAAGATAAAATGCATGAATATATTCAAATATTTACTTGTAAGATAGATGATTTGCTCATCAAGTACCTGGGATTTCCAAAACATTACAGGAGATTAATGCAGATGATCTCCCTTTTGTTGTCCTTCTCCTAGCAACAAAAAAGAAGAGAAAGTCTAATGGAGAATATGACTAGCTCTAATGAGGATGCTAACAGGTACCGACAGTTTTGTTAAATTCTCAGGTCATATCACCTTATGATTGTAGTGTAAACATACAAACAAATAATTTATGTGTAATTTTTATAGGAAAAATGTGGTTCCTAGTTGGATGCCTCAGATTGGTATGAAATTCAATTCCACAAAAGAGGCTTGGAACTTTTGGACATGTTATGGAGGTCATATTGGTTTTGATGTAAGGATAAATTATGAAAACAAGAGCAAACTCGATGGAGTAATCACTTCAGCCAGATATGTTTGTTCCAATGAGGGCTACAGAAGAAAAGACAAAAGGGATAATAGTACAAAGCGTCCTCGTGCAGAAACAAGGACCGGCTGCAATGTTCGAATGGGAATTACTATAGACCGAGAAGCAGGAAATTATGAGGTGCATGAGTTAGTTGTTGAACACAACCATGTCTTGCAATTACCTGGGACAAGCCACTTGATGCCATCACAGAGGAAGATTTCGGCCTTGCAAGCATTTGAAATTGAAACATCAGATGATTCAGGAATTGTACCCAGAAAAGCCCATGAGCTAGCAAGTCGACAAGTTGGTGGTCCACTGAACCTTGGCTACACATGTCGTGATCGCAAGAACCACTTGTGAACCAAGCGACAAAGGGACCTGATGTATGGTGAAGCTGGAAGTATGCTCAAGTATTTTAGAGATAAAAAGAATGAGAATCCTGCATTTGAATATGACCTGCAACTAGATTGCGATGAAAATATAGCAAATATCTTCTGGTCTGATGCAAGGATGATAATTGACTATGCTCATTTCGGTGATGTTGTTACCTTCGATACAACATTTGGGACAAACAAAGAGTACATACCCTTTGGTGTGTTTGTTGGCTTCAACCATTTCAGAGAAATGGTCATTTTTGGTGCTGCACTTTTATATGATGAGACATTTGAATCATTCAACATTTGAATCATTCAAATGGTTGTTCAACACGTTCCTATCAGTGCATAACAAAAAACAACCAAGGACAATCTTTACTGATCAAGATGTAGCAATGGGTAATGCAATTCAGGCAGTATTTACCGAAGCATGGCATGGGTTGTGCACTTTTCACATAATGGAAAATGCCATCAGGCACTTACCTCATAAGAAAAAAGACGAGGATGGACCAAATGTACTTGCTGATTTCAGTGCTTGCATGTACAAGTATGAGGAAGAGGAAGCCTTTGAAGACGCTTTCAATTCCATAAGAAGCAATGTGGAAACACAAACTTGGTTGGACAGCATCTACAAAGTAAAAGAGAAATGGGCAAGATGTTACATGAGGAATGCTTACACTATAGGCATGAGAAGCACACAATTAAGTGAGAGCTTGAACAGTGACTTGAAAGACCATCTAAAGTCTGCTCTTGACATCCTTCAGTTTTTCAAGCACGTAGAGAGGGTTGTGCAAGGAAAAAGAGATAATGCGGTAAATGAGGAATATGAGTCTAGGAAAAAATTACCTAGAGTCAGAATGAGGACTCCTATGGTAATACAAGCGAGCAAAGTTTACACACCATGCATATTTGAAGATTTTCAGAATGAATATGAAAGATCCATCTCAGCATACATCAAGCCATCGGTACAACACAATGTTTATACTGTTGCGATTGCAAGTCTTGACCCAGAATTTTCATATGAAGAAGAATGCAAAGTTCTAGTAGACTATGGAGAGCAAAAGGTTCTATGCAATTGTGGGCAATTTGAAAGAGTTGGTATATTGTGTAGTCATGCTTTGAAAGCCCTTGATGTCATGAATATTAAATATCTTCCAGGCCACTATATTTTGAAGCGATGGACTCGAGAAGCACGAAGTGGAACTATTCAAAACAGTCATGGAAACATTGTTTTGGAAGACCCTAGATCGGAAGATAGGCAACAGTTGAAGTTTTTCATGCACGATTTCCATGGCATAGCTTCCCAAGCAGTTGCATCAAAAGAGTGCATCAAACTAGTAGATGATGCTTTGAGGATTCTTAGGAAGCAAGTTGAAGAAAAAGCTCCTACTACTACATGCACAACTGAAGATATATCTAAAGAACCAGAGGATTGTCTACAGGCTGCTTGCCTAAAGAAAAAAGAAATTCCGAAGAAGAATTCGAGACGAAAGAAATCATGGCTTGACAACCAGCACCCCAATAAAAAGAAGAAGGAGACAAATAAAGTTGTACCAAAAAATCAAACTCATCCGGTAAATCTCTTCCACCTATCTAACCAGAGTACTTGCTAAAAAGACTAACATTTGCTCGGTTTTCTTTTCATAGAGAAGAGAGAATGACATTCCACTAGCACAATACCAATCACCTATAGAGCAAATGGCTGGAACAAGTGCAAATGGGTTGCAAGAGTATGGGTACTATGCTCGTTTATCGACGGTATTCCACTTATCATGTCTAAAATTCCTTGAATTCAGTGTTAAGCAATATGATTTCTTGTGTAATCAGTTATGTCTCCCTTTAATTTCAGAGTGAAGCCGGTGATCTTTGGGACTTACAAAACTATCATGGGATATGACAATAGGTTGATGCATGTGTGTTGTGCTGTCTTGTTAGATTGATAGATGATGCAGAAGGAATAATTGAATCAGCACACATAAGGCGCAATCTGTTGACAGTTGATTGCTCGTCATTTCCAATCAGTTTAATTTCAGTTAACTCTTGGTTTATGAAGACATGCACAATCAGTTTAATTTCAGATAGCTGCAACACTGATCTGTTGAGTGCTCATCTCTTGGTTTATGAAGTATGTTTTTTTATCTCCATATAGGTGTGCAATCAGATATAACATGGACTGCTAGTAGCCTAGTACGACTAGTTGATCATCAGCATGGGCACTACTCCAGCTAGTGATCTGAATAGTTTGACAGAGACACAAGTGACCACAAAGTAACTGAAATTAAACTCAGTACACATGCATGTACCACTACTGGCTACTGACTAACCATATGGCCGTGAAGAATTAAGGGATTATCAAACAATCACATGCTCTCCCTTGCTCTGCTTTCACTCTTCTAACATCAAGAAAGCTGCAGTACAAGACGAACAAACAATGAAGAAAGGAAGAAATCGGTTCTAAGTAACAGGCTAGCAGCAAGAAATTCACCTGCTGCGCGACGACCATTGGGTTCTGCTATTGGGGCTTGTCGCTTGGCCGGGCAGGAGGGCTGCGAGGTCCAGCTGCCGCGCCGCTGCCACTGTTTTTCCAGTGGATTTGACCGGATTTGGCCGGAGACGCGCCGCTGCCGTCAGACGCCTCCTGCGGCCGAAGAATCTTGGGGCGCCCATCGTGGAGGGCGTTGCAGCGCGGCGGGCCGGCGGCCCAGGCATATGAGAATCGCCGTCCTCTGGCTGCTACCCTCCTATGGCGTAGACGACGCCTCCTATGGCTGCTACCCTCCTCCGCTTCCAGGTCGCTCGGGCTACTCTGGGAATCGCCGTCCTCGTATTCCTTATCGAGCCCGCCGGTATGAGCCTCCAGCTTGCCGTCGTCGTCGGGCTCGTTGAGCTCGCCGTTGTGCAGCAGCAGCGTCTCAGGTGGATTCGCGCGGCACCTTCATCCCCCGACCATTCATTGCAGCAGCCAGTAGAAGCCATGGGGGCACGCGGATGGATAAGAAGCAGCGCAAAGAGGTGAGCCTACGAAGGGAGGGCATCGCCGGAGCAGTACAAGCTGACCGGATTTGGCCGGAGCAGCGCTTGCGGTGGGGAAAAACAGTGACCAGTCCTCTCTAGAGGAAGGAGATAAGACAGAGAGGGGAACAGTGTGGCATGTGGGTCTTTTTTTTATGAGTGGCCGGTGCGAGGCTTGTCACACAGCGATTGAGCCAGTTGAGTCGTATATCTCTCGCACACAGTTTACATTGGCCTCGATGGGCTTATATCGAGGGAGTACACAGAGGGAGAGAGAGAGAGTACAACGGCGATGGATCAACTCTCACAGCTTCAAGCACATGGAAACCGCCGAAGCTTACAAGTACACTGCGCTCTCCTTCACATTATTCAAAATGTTGAAAAGGAGATTCTGTGGCTATCGGATCAGTGAAGCTGGCCTTGAGAAGTCACTGCATCTCGTTCTTGATGGGCTCCTCTCCGAGAATGGCAATTATGTTCGTGCTTTTCGAGTTATCGAGGAGGAGTTGTCATTCCTGTATGATTTCTTCTATACCAGGATGGAATCAGCCACTGTGAGTTTTGTCTTGTCAGGAATTCCTATATCTATAGTTATTGTTTGGAACAGCATTTCCGGAGCATTTAGCACGCACTACCATCATAGCAATTTCGAACACAGACTCAATGGAAACGATGTTAGTCGTTCAGTTACCATTGTTCTGCTTGTCAATTTAGTTTTGGTGTACATTACGAGCATATTTATTACTCCTCATAGAGTGACAGTAGTTGAGGCACTCTCCCGGCACATTAGGGAGGAAATTAGCAGGCCACAAAGAAAAAGTGTACATGAGAGTCCTGCAACAGAAGGTACCTGGGAAACAAAGCTCGGGCAGTACTCTATGTTACACCACTTCGACTATTATCCATGGAATGCACTGTCTTGTCTGTCACTAGGCTTGATCGACTATTATCCGCGTCCTCTCTCAGTTCAAAAAGAACAACGGCAAGCTAGAAAATGGACAGTCAGCACTTGTTACAAATCAACTGAGAAGCCAATTTTCATGGGCCTTCACCTTGCCAACACATATCCACATGATCCTTGTATGGCATATCGCCACAACCATCTTCAGGAACGAGGTGCCACTGGAGGGCAATGACGACCTCCTTGTTGCTGTGAATCTTTCGGATTACTGTGCCTACCTGGTAGCTTTTATTCCGGACATGCTGCCTGGTCATGGCTACGATACACGGCGCATCTTTGACGCTGTGGTCGTGGAGGCTCGACAGCACCTTGCCGGATGTGAAACTCTGAGCGGTAGATGTGAGAAGCTGATGACGGACTTGCACGATGATGATGGCGCAATCATAGATATGGGAGCCAAGCTTGGGAGAGAACTTAGAGATACGGTTCCAGAGGATGCACAGCGTTGGAAGGTGTTGGCTGACTTTTGGGCGGAGTTCATACTCTTCCTGGCGCCATCGGACAATGCGGAGATCCACGCGGAGAAGCTGGCCGCAGGCTAGCAGTTCATAACACATCTCTGGGCGCTTCTCACTCATGCCGGTATTCTGGAGCAGCCCTCTTCCTCCTCTGGGGTTGACGTCCCTCCGGAAGGGTTCAATGGTACCACTTCAGAGGATTTCGAGGTTTGAGCTACGTTGTGAAGCTAATGCTATCTTCTTTTGCTCGAGTAAGTGATTCACTGTTTATGTTATGTTTGTTCGTCCCGTTTGAAGCGTGGTACTTTGGAGGTGTTAGTGTGTTCGTCCTGCTTAATAATAATTCGGTTATGCTATCTTCTACCACAAGTCGGTCTGTAATAGCTAGCACTGTAGACTCTTCTTCATTTCAGTTTGTAATATCTTCCAAGAATTGAAACTGCTGGGTTCTTTCGCCATCCTTGTTCTGTTTATTTCATACTGCATGTCATATGTTTGCGGAGTGCGCTATCTGTGTAAAAGCAATGCAGAGTTGCTTGTTGTGGGAAGTGGGAAGAGATATTTGGTATGCATGAATGCATCAGTGCACAGGCGAAACAGAGTCCGTCAATGCTTGACGATGAGCAGTGATTGGCATACTGTATCCTCTACTCCTTCGTCATGCTCATGGAGGTGCTCCTCGAGTCCCTCATCTACTGGTTGGTAGCATCAATAGATCAAACTGCTGACCTGCTGTCCATGTCGTTTCTCATGATTTCTTTCTGTGGTGGCTTTGGTGGTGATTTTTCTCTCATTGTCAGGATACTCATCTGGGTACGAGTTGAAGCTGTTGTTCCTCGCGTGGCTGGCGCAGGGAACACGGCATCATCACCCACGCGAGCAAACAAGAAGGGGAAACGCCAATAGCAGGCTCCTCTTGTTCGTTGCCCCCAAGAAAGACCATGAGGCGGCACACGGAGATTGAGATTGAAGCAGTAACCGGAGATCTGATTCGACTATTCTACTGTTCAGTTGTGTGTCTTTTTCTTCCTCACATCCATTTATGGCACATGTCTGGTCTTATATTGGAGTGTGATGTGAACAAGCACCATTATATTGGAGTGAGATCGCAGACGTTCTTCCCTGTTAAGTAGTGGTTGTGGTGGGTTGATCTTAGCCTGTAAATGCATTTTCAGAACCTCTGATGGATGTGATGCGGCTTCATAATGACCTGACAGTAAACCACAGTTTCAGTTCCTCTGTTTTCTTTCTTTCTTCTGTCTTTCTTTCTTGAAACTTAAATATGTATTTCTTTCTTTCTTTCTTGAAACATAAATATGTACATATTTCTTTCTTTCTAAATGTCGAAGGAATTATTTCTAACCTGCATCATGTGCATTCAATCTTCGGCTGTTCTGGCTGTGCATTGCCATTGTAAATTATCGCCATTTATCCTGGGAGCTCATAGCTTCCCACATGCGGTGAACCGATGAAATCCATCCAGCAAATGGTCTGGTTTTCAGAAGAACTCGTTTCAGGATTTGTATGCTACGGTTGCGGTATGGGATTGAGCTCTTCACGGTTTCGGAGGGAAAGGTGGTATATATTGTTCTGGTTATTCTCAGTTCTCTGGATTTGCAGCAAAATTCTCTTGACTTTCAGATTGTACTTGCAGTTTTTGGCCAATTTGCTGGATGAAAAGGTTATGTAGGTCCCGGGGAAAGGAGATACCATGCGACCAATTTGACTTCTTTTTTTAGAATTGCAACCAATGTTGACTGTTCTTGTGAAGTTGCACTGACAAGGATTCCATATGGCCATTATCAGACCGACCAATACCTTGCTGATGCTCGACACTCCGAGCTTCTACAATTGGGTGAGCATCTTACCATTTAACTTTTTTTCGATAAAGGGTGCTTTTATTACCTTACCATTTACCTAGAAGACAACTTTATGAAATTATCAGTCAATCTAAGAACAATCCAATCAGTGTGTGCAGATCATGAGGCGTCGGAGACGGGCGCGACCATGTCTCGCTTCAAGCGAAGATTGCAGCCTCATGTATGAGCTGCCAGAATAGGCCGGCCAGGTGGGGAACAGAGGCATTCAGCGTTTTTCACTTTTTGGCTGTCCTTTGGTTTTATTTTCTTTACTTTCTCCCATATTTTGAAATATTCCAAATATGTCTATTATAGAAATCACTTCACATACAGAATTCAACATGTTGACCGCACACTTTAAAACTGTTAAACATGCATAGAAAAAAATTATGATGTATACAAAAATGTACAATGTGTATGAAAAAAATGTAGACATCAAAACATGTATATGAAAAAAATGTTAAACATTTATTTAAGAAATGTTAAGCATGTATAAGAAAATGTTCCTGATGTACAATTGTTTTTTTTACAAATGTGCATGAGAAAATAGACATCAAAACATATATATGAAATAATGTTAATCATGTATTTGAAAACCATAAAAAGTTTATAAAGATATGTTGTTGATATTTATAAAAAATATACAATGTTTATGAAAAAATAGACATAAAAATATATGTTTAATTTTTTAATGATGTATTAAAAAATATTAAAAATGTATATCTAATTTCTGATGTATACAAAAGATGTACAAATGTGTATGCAAAAATAGAGACATAAAAAGTGTTTTTGAAAACAATAGTATATATGTATTTAGTAAATATTAAACATTTGTATAGAAAATGTTCCTGATGTATAAAAAATAGAACCAAAGCAAAAAAGGAAAAAATGAAGAAAACATGTGAAAACCGAAAAAAAACAATGAAAATGAAAGAAATAGAAAAAACACCAGAAACAAGTGCAAAAGAATGAAAAGAAAAGAGTGAAAACCAAGAGAAAAAACAGACAAAAACAAGAAAGAAACAAAGAAAACCAAAAAATGAGAAAGAAAAGAAAAGGATGATGAAAACAAAAAAGACACAAAAGAAAAAGAAAGAAAGGCAAAAAAAAGATAGTATAGCAAAAAAACAAAGAAAACCAAACAGAAAAAAAGAAAGAAAAAACAAATCTAAAAACTGAAGAAATGCAGAAACGAACAGGCTGAAAGAATGACCGACCAAAAACATGATACTGCTCCAGCCAATTCACATGTGCGCCTACGGGGCGCTTCCAGAGAGTCGGAAACTAGTCTTGCGTGAAGCGAGAGACATCACTCTCGCGGTCGGAGACCTACCAAAATCACTAGTTAAGAGTTACTTGTTGCAAAAGTCACTCCCATTTTCTGAGGCATTTTCAAGTGGCGCACTTCACGTGTGTAACTCGTTGCAACCTGTGAGTTTTTCCTTTTTTTGTAAATTTGTTTATTCAAAACATTTTATCTCTTGAAACATGCATTCAAATCTGAAACCATTTTTACCATCTGATATCTCTGTGTCAAGAATTTCGAAATTAGATCCCATCTTAAAAGGTTGCAATAAACCTTTTTTTCTCAAAAAAACCTGGAAAAACAGGAGGCGGAAGCACGGTTGCGGTTATTCATCTTCTCCCTTTTCGAGAAGCACGGTTGTGCTTTTCGCGGAAGCACATCTATGCTTTAGTGAGAAGCAAAGCTAAAAAAAATCTTTCTGAGAAGCACATTCACAGAAGCAAATTTGTGTCTCCACAAGAAGCAAATATGTGCTTCTCGTGAAAGCATGATTTTTTTTCTTTTTGAGAAGAACTACTCGTAGCATATTTTTTCCATTTTCCAAGAATGTCCTTCTTGCATAAGCTAATTTTTGCCTCCACGAGAATTACATATATGCTTCTCATGAAAGCACATTTTTTTCCTTTCCGCGTAACCCAACTATGTTTCTCGCAAAAGCTTGTGCTTCTTGTGGAAGCAGAATTTATTTTTCCACACAAAACAGTTTGGAAAAACATTTTTTTTTCTAAAACCTGACAAAAACTGAAAGGTACAGAAAAAAACTCATCTAAAATCCAAAATCATGTACAGAAAAATAAAAAAATAAAACGGAGAGTGAGGGTCCGGCACGCGACATGTGGCGGCCAAACCCACCTCACGCGGCCGATAGAGCAGCGGTGCCGGGGAGTCGCAGTGGCTTGCTGCCCTCTCCGAGACTGAGCTCGTCCGTGACGTGCCCTCCCGCTCTCCTCTTTTAGTTTCTCCCTCCGCTTACTTTCACCTTCCTGACCAGAGGTTCGATGGTGGTGCCGGTGCAGTATGCCGTCGCCAGCTTGAAGATGCTGGCCGTGAAGCGGGCGGAGACGTTTGATCTGCGCACGCTGCCGGCTCTCGGTACTGCTAGAACTACTGCTCTCCATCTCTCTTGGTACTGTGAAATCCTTGAAATCCACCTGCTGCTGGCGAGTGGTCTAGTGCAAAGTACTCTGTTGTTGATCCTCTGAATTTGCGCGATAAAAATATGTTGCAAGTCTTACCTCACATGCATCTGCATGTGCGTGCAAAATGTAGCATTTGCCATTTCTGAATGGCAAATTTTAACATTTCCAGGTGTATGGTGTGGCAATCTCTTTGCTGAACAACATGCCTATGCTTGTGCTTCCCAGGTGTTAGTGTTGCTGGAAAGTTTTAAAGGGCGACCAAAAGAAACTCAGTTTATCCGACGACCGTTCTTGACAGACTTCCGTGACAGTCAACTTGCAGTTCGGAGTGAGGTCACCAACAATAAGTCAATAACAGAAGTGCAGTTCTTATGCACTTTCTGCCTCACACACATCATTTAACAAGACAATATAAGACAGGCTAGCTGTATGAAATGACTTGGGGATCGATCGAGATCCCAACTAAATAAACTTGATTTAACTAGCTGATTGATGGAGACTCCGTTCACGTTAACCGGTTGTGGACCTGGCAACTAGCACCTGCATGGGGGTTTGTAGCATTGATGGAGAATAGCTCGAATTAGCCAAATCATGGATTTACAACTGAAAGTCGGCTAAGGATTGAAGCACAACTCCTATAGCACGGGTCTGCAGCTGTGTATTAAATCTTCTCTCCACATATCAAGGTGCAGATTTTACCAAATATCTCTTAATACTTCCCAGAACAAACAACTCTGCACACAAAGCTAACATACGTCACTTGTTGTGCTATAAACAGAACAGGGATGGTGAAACCACCCAGCAGTTTCAAATTCTTGGAGTATATATATTACAAACTGAAAGGAACAAGAGTCTACAACTCTATTACAGACCAAGTCGTGGTCAATCTTCAAGCATATGAGTAGTAGAAGATAGCATAAACTTCACCATATAACTCAATCATTAAACAGGACGAACACACTGACACCTCAGAAGTTGCACACTTTATATAGGATGAACAAACAGAGTGAATCAATTACACAAGCAGACGGAAGATATCATAAACTTCAGAACGTAACTCAAACCGCAGAGTCTTGTGCAGTGGTACCATTAAACCCTCCCAGAGGGTCAATCCCAGAGGAGGAAGAGGGCCGCTCCAGAATACCAGCATGAGTGAGAAGTGCCCAGAGATGGGTCATGAACTCCCCGCCGGCGGCCAGCATCTCTGCATGGATCTCCGCATTGTCTGATGGAACCAGGAAGAGTATGAACTCCGCCCAAAAGTCAGCCAGCGCCTTCCAACACTATTCTGCATCGGGAACCGCGTCTGTAAGCTGCCTCCCAAGCTCAGCTCCCTTATATATATATATATATATATATATATATATATATATATATATATATATATATATATATACATACATACATAAAGAAAAGGAGGTTATCCCCGGCCTCTGCATCAAAAATATGCATGCGGCCAATTTATTAAGTACCCAAAGGGTAACAATCGGCTCCCTTATATAAGATTGTGCTGACATCGTCATGCAAGCCTGTCATCAGCTTCTCACATCTACGCACTCTGTGTCGAAGCCATGGCCAGGCAGCATGTCCAGAACAAAAGCTACCAGGTAGGCGCAATAACCCGACAGGCTCATGGCAACAAGGAGGTTCTCGTTGTTGACCTCCAGCGACACCTCGTTGAAGGAGATGGTTGTGGCGATATGCCAAACAAGGATGGTGTGGATATGTGTTGGCAAGGTGAAGGTCCATGAGAATTGGCTTCCTAGATGATTCGTAGCAAGTGCTGATTGTCCATTTTCTAGCTTGCCGTTGTTCTTTTTGAACTGAGACAGGACACGTATGATGACTATATCTGCCAGTATTAACTTTCCCAATGCATTCAACGGATCATAGTCGAAGTTGAGTAACAAAGTGTACTGCCCGAGCTTTCTTTCCCAGGTGTCTCCTCTTCTAGGATTATTATATAATGTTGACTTAGAATTTTCATACCTAATGCGTACACTGAGACCCTCCACTAGTTTCAATCTACGTGGAAAAATATACATTCTCGTGATGTATACCAAAACTATATTCGCAAGCAGAACAATGGTAACCCAACGAATAACATCTGTTCCATTGACTCTCTGTTCCAAATTGCTAAGATGGTAGTGCTTGCTAAATGCTCCGGAAATGCTGTTCCAAACAATAGCAGTTGAAAGAACAATTCCTGACACGACGAAATTCACACCGGCTCATTCCATCCTTGTATAGAAGAAGTCATACAGGAATGACAACTCATCCTCAATAACTCGAAAAGCACGAACATAGCTGCCATTCTCGGAGAGGAGCCCATGAAGAACAAGATACATTGTCTTCTCAAGGCCAGCTTCACTGAGGTGATAGCCACAGAATCTCTGTTTCAGTAGTTTGAATAATGTGAAGGAGAGCGCATTATCCTTGAAGACTTCTGCAAATTCCTCGGGGTTGAAGTTACGAGACTCGATCCATAGCCAAGCAGAATCAATGGTGATGAATTTGTCATTGGTCACCTCTTTTGGACCAACTCTGTACTCAGGTGCGGTAACCAGGCCAGCCAGTTCCATTTCCCCGTCAAATATGTAGCAGTACCCCTCCATCGTGCTTGGATTAACGATGTCCTGAGCTATCTGATGCTCAACTACCATGTAATCAGCAATCACTTTAGAATCTGCCAACAAACCTCCCTTCTTGCTCACATTACTTCAATTCCTAAACTTGAACAAAATGATGCTCTGAATATAGAAAATCCATGTGGTAGCAGTATCTCTTGTTGCCACCAGTACCATTGATGATCAGCCATAGCACCAGAAAGATCTGCAACACTTGTTGCACAAGCATCTTTTTCCGCTTCTTAATATCATGTACTCCCTCTGTCCGGAAATACTTGTCCTAGAAATAGATATAATGGATGTATCTATAACTACAATAAGCCTAGATACATCCCTTTCTATGAAAAGTATTTTCGGACGGAAGGAATATACTGTAGACGGAGAGGGATTCGGAGTTCACTTGGACCAGGAGGAGGATGGTGGCCAAGAGGACGAACGCCTGGTCGCGGAATGGACCGGCCTGCAGTAGACCAATGGTGTAGGGCGCCAGCACGGTGGACAGTGTGTACACAGTCCAGACGAGTAGGCGGAAGAACCCGTGGCTGTACCGCCGGCGGAATGAGCCGAACAGCTCAAGGAGGCCCCACGCCAAGGTGCTGAAGAGGACGAGAACTTCTACACGGACCAGCCGAGCTTCGGTGCCGCTCAAGTGCTGGACTAACGTGGTGGTGGTGGTCTTGAGATCCATGGCTTCTCTTGTCAATCTGGCGGGCACCACTCTAGATCTGTTTCTCTCTAGTTGGCTTCTCCATGCTTGTTTTGGCTCACGAGGCAGGCTTTGTCTCAGTCGTGTTTGGATTAACTCAGTCCTGAGCTATCGTGCGGTCTCGATGTGTTTTGCCATCTAACGCAGGCCTGTATCAGTCCATCGCCCTTGCTCTCCGGACCCCTCTGCATCCATGGCGTCTGGCAAGGATGGCAAGGAGGACATCGTCATCTCCTCCAGCGACGAGGAGGACTAGGCGCTGCCACAGGAGCAGTCACGCCTCCTCGTGGAGGCCGCTTTGACGAAGGAGGAATTCGTACGTCGGATGAAGATCATGACGGAGCGATCACTCTGTCAGATGTGCCTATTGCCACCCTCGCCGCCGCATGCGGTCAAGGAAGCGTCTTCGTCCCCGCCACGTTACCTCGTGAAGCGGGAGCCGCAATCCCCTCTCAGGCGGGTGAAGGAGGAGCTCACATACCACCTGCGTCAACTAGGAGTCGCTATCCCCACTAGGCAACCACGACATCCAAATCGGGTGCCACGTGACGGAGGAGCCAGCGCACAGCCGCTGCACCCGTATAGATGGGTCTACGTCACCGCCCCGCCATAACCGTCGCGGGTAGTTCGTCAAGGGCAAGCTGCTGCTCACGATCACCGAGGCATGAGGCCGCAACCCCCACTATCTCACAGATGGCAGTCCCTCGAGCTTGAGGGTCATCGTGTCTGAGGAGAAGCAGGTGGCGAGGCAACAGGAGAGCTACGAGCGGCGCAACTTCGCCCACCGCTCAGTGTTCACCCAGTCGGAAGCGGCACCAGAATGGGTCCACAACGACCCAGATCACGCCGCCGCCTAGGCCTCGACCGCTCCACCACCATCGCGGAGATGCTGGCAGGCGCCGCCGCCGCCTTGACAGTGAGCATGTCAAGATTGGCGAGGAGTGGTCGCTTACGACTACTCTGCCAACGTTGATAGGGGTGAAGCCGGCTCTACCGGCATTGGCCGCGGCGGCCCTCCGCACTTAGCAATTGGAAGCAGTGTGGCTTCTCCCCGAGCGGTAGGCAGCGGCCGGACAAGGCTGTCGCGGCAGACTGGCGCCCTACCACCGCTGGAAGGTCGACAACGACGACGTCACGGAAGGCGACGATGGTCCGGCTGGGCATGGGGCCCACGCGTACGAGGTCGTTGTCTAGTACAACCTGTAGTTTTGTTTAGTTTTCAGTAAAACGACCGAAATATTGGGCATTTGTGTAAATCATGACCGAACTTGAACGAATTTCATCGTATTTAATTAAATTTCGTCCGGTCTATTCAAATGCGGCTTGAAATGTATGCAGATGGATTTGGATAGTCGGATCCCGTATCAGTGTCTGTGGACTTGTCCCCAGGTACACTAGTAGAAAACAGGTCTTTGGTCCTGGCTAGATCAAAGCATTAGTCCCGGTCATGTTACGAACCAGGACTAATGGGAGTATCAGTCCGAGTTCGAGCGGCTAGCACGCCGGCCGGGCCTCGGGAGGCATCAGTCCTGGTTCATCTGGGACCTTTACTCCCGGTTTCTAGACACCAACCCGGACCAAAGGGGTTGCTGCCCTTTAGTCCTAATTGGTGTCTGGAACGGGGACTAAAGGGTAGGCCTTTAATCCCGGTTTTAGACACAAACCGGAACTAAAGTTTTGCCTATATATATCCACGCCCCCCATCTCTGTTTTTTGGCCGTGGAAGGGTGGGAGGTGTGGGCTACTCTGTTTTTTGCCCATATATATGCACATTAGGTGTTCGATGCCCGAGCCACACTTAAGCTTTCTCCTCTCCAAGCTCGACCTCCAAACTTCATTTCCCTCAAGATTTGTCTAGATTTGGCGGTGCACCAACTATCCAAATGTTCTAAAAAGGTTAGCAACTTCATCCTTTAATCTCTCACTGCTAGTTTAGCTCATTTGCTCTAGATGTAGAGTGGTTTGTGGATTTTAGTGGAGAAGTGTATGTGTGAGTTTATTTGATTTAGATGCGCAATTTGATCTCAAATTAACTTCTTAGTTTGCACATGTGTAGGGTGTCTTCCCGTCCCCGTCTCCGTCCTCAACGCAGTCGATCGCCCGCGCCGATCTCGTCGCCGGTACCACCGTGGTGAGCCTCTTGTTCTTATCTTTTTTCTAAAGAAAAAAAATTCTTACTTGTATGATTTATATAGCTACTTATATAAAAAAAATTACTTGTATTATTTTTTGTTATTATATAGTGCCATGGTTTTGGTATCCGCCCCGTCGGCTCTCGTCCGGTCTATGATTCGGATGTGGTATATTATCTTTTATAACTATTTGTTTTGTAGTGTTTACGAAAATTATGCCGACCAACTTGACATAGATGTCTTTATCTAGGACGTATATGAACCGGAAATTTCAACGGATCCTCTTGTCGGGAGGTTAAATTTAGTTGAAAAAGAAAATAATTATTTGAAAGAAAAATTGAAAAGAATTGAAGAAGAGAAGATGAAATTGGAGTTGCTTGTTGCCGATATTGTCGATCCACACAAGATCCAGATGTATGCAATGCGCTTGAAGATTAGAAAGATTAGAAAATATGTCATTTATAATGAGGCTTGGTATCATTATGCTGTCGGACCAATTATTACCTTAGATACAACTTTGATTGCATTTGTTGTTGCATTTAAATGTTTTGCATAGTTGTATGTTATTTGCAATGTATGTTTTAGTTAGATGATCTAGAAAGTTGTATGTTGTTCTATGAGAACTATATATGAACTTTATATTTTTTTTCTAGTAATAACATTTGATCACTACTGTACTTTGATTTTAATGTGATGATGAACTTGTATTAATTTGGTCATTTCTCTATTCATGATGTTCTGTAATGGTTTTTGATATACTTAATAATTATATAATGCACACAAATGAACCGGCAATGGATGTACGGTGACCGACGCACCTCCGACTACATTACGGGCCTGCATAATTTTCTTGATGTGGCTGAGGCAAACAAACACAATTGTTTTATGTATTGTCCATGTACTATCTGTGGGAATACGAAGGTTCACTCTTCCTCGAAAACCCTTCACTTCCACCTGCTTGAGAAGGGTTTCATGCCCCACTATAATGTTTGGACCAAGCATGGAGAAAGAGGGGTTATGGTGGAAGACAACGAAGAAGAAGAGGATTATGACAACTATCCTATGTTTCCTGAATACGGTGATACTGCAACGAGGGAAGCAACCATAACACCTAGTTGATGATCTTCGCCGGGTCGTTGTTGATGCACAGGGAGAATGTGAAAATGAAAGAGAGAAGTTGAAGTTCGACCACACGTTAGAGGATCATAAAAAATTATTGTACCCAAATTGCGAAGATGGCAACACAAAGCTCGGTACCGCACTTGAATTGCTGCAATGGAAGGCATAGAATGGTGTATCTGATAAGGGATTTGGGAAGCTACTGAAAATAATGAAGAAGAAGCTTACAAAGGATAACGAATTGCCTGACAGTACCTACGAAGCAAAGAAGGTTCTCTGCCCTCTAGGATTAGAGGTGCAGAAGATACATGCGTTCCCTAATGACTACAACCTCTACCGCAGTGAGGAGTAGGGGAATTTGAATGCATGCCCGGTATGCGGTGCGTTGCGGTATAAGATCAGACGAGATGACCCATGGTGATGTTGAGGGCGAGCACCCCAGGAAGAGGGTTTCTGCCAAGGTGATGTGGTATGCTCCTATAATACCACGGTTGAAACGTCTTTTCAGAAATAAAGAGCATGCCAAGTTGTTGTGATCACACAAAGAAGACCGTAAGAAAGACGGGAAGTTAAGAGTACCCGCTGATGGGTCGCATTGGAGAAAAATCAAGAGAAAGTGGCCGGACTTTGCAGGTGACGCAAGGAACTTATGGTTTGGTTTAGGTGCAGATGTCATTGATCATTTTAGGGAGCAGAGTAGCAACCATAGCAGCTGGCTTGTGACTCTATATATCTATAATCTTCCTCCTTGGTTGTGCATGAAGCAGAAATTCATTATGATGCTAGTGCTCATCCAAGACCCTATGAAACCCGGCAATGACATTGATGTGTACCTAAGGCCATTAGTTGAAGAACTTTTACATCTGTGGGATAAAAAAGGTGTACGTGTGTGGGATGAGCACAAACAGCAAGAATTTGACCTACGAGTGTTGCTGTTTGTAACCATCAATATGATTAGTCTGCTCTTAGTAACCTTTCAGGACAAACATACAAGGGATACAATGCATGCACGCACTGTTTACATTAGACTGAAAGTATATCTATGCCTAATATTAAAAGACGGAGACTTTCATAGTTCTCCATATGTCATCCCTTTATATTCATTGATTGTGTGTTAACCATAAATATTGACGGCTGAGATTAAAAATAGATTTACACATGGTATGGTAGAACCGCATGACCCGTCCTCCGCCACTCTGATACCAATTGTTGTAGCTGTGGCCGCCCTAGCTCTCCTCTCTGTCTCTCTACTGACCTCTCACTCTCATTGGCACACTCTAAAGAAGAGAAAATGAGGAAGAACAAGAATCACACAGTGGACACCGAGAGGTATTCCTGGCGCACGAACGCCGCCGCCGAAACAACGGCTGCTTTTCTCAAGCCACAAACTCGAGCCACCAGCTACAACACGCGGGTCGGGAGTTTATACATGCGTGCACCAACGCCCACGTCGCGCTCCCGACGCAGCCCGACTGCCCACTCGCCACGCCCCGCGCTCCACAGCTCCCGCGTCCGCCGCACACGCACGCAAACGGGACGCGGCCTGGTCCAGCGCCCGACGCGGTCACACCCCCGCGCATCTCGCCAACCAACCCACACACGCGCACATACACGTGTTGTTACACACACACTCACGCAGCTACAGGCCTGACACGGACCAGGCCATGCCCGACTCGTCTAGCACACGCACGCACGCGCCCCGACGCGCCTTGGCCGTAGCCGCGGCTTATTCGTCTAACATTCACCCCCTAAGCCGCGGCCTAGAGGAGGCCGGCGTCCTCGACGTCGACATCCGCCAGAAGAGCCCGCTCTGCCGCCTCTGGTTTCCTCGGCTTCGGGCACTCGCGTCGGAAATGTCCGCGCTGCCACAATTGTAGCAGCGACCGCACCGCCGTCCTCCGGCTGATCTCCCCTTAATCTTAACATGATCCGCCTCCCACGCTGTCCGACGCGCTCCCGAGCCGCGCGCCACTGCGCCAACATGGTCGTCGTTCCCTGGCCACCGCATCATGGCTGTCGCGGCCTCCACGACGCCATGCAGCGCCTCCACGCCGACGAGATGTGTAGCGTCTCCGTGGCCTCTGCGCCACCATGCAGGACCTCCGTGGCCTGCACTGCAGCCTCTGCGGCCTCCACGCCACGCCGCCGCAGTGCAACGCACCTCCATAGACCGACACGCAGCCTGGAGCTTCACTGTGCAGCCGTCGGCGAACGCTGCCACCGTCAGACTCGCCACGCGTCGCCGTCGCCATGCTCTCGCCGCGCGTCGCCGCCGCGCCGCCGAGGCCTCCATGTCCGGCGCGCTCACCGCGGACTCACAGTGTACCGCCTTCGCGTCCGCTATGGCCCTGAAAGTTGTGGCTCTGATACCAATTGTTGGCGTCGAGCCCTAACTTGCTCTTTGTGCCGGTGCCCAGCTCCCTCTCGCACGAACGAAGATAGAAGAAAGAGGAGACACATGACACCGTGGTGGTTCTCCGGCGCACAAACGCCATTGCCGCACATACGGCCTATTCCGGAGCACGAACGCCATGGCTCGGCAACGGACCGACACCAAATACACACGGGAGACCTACTGGAGACTACAATTCTCCTAGCTTCTCTCCGAACACACACGCACCGACCATTGGAGACTACATCTCTTCTTCTGGCTTCCGCGCTCTCTACACAGCACCACGGCTGTTTAAATGGCACACGCATGCACACGCTACCACTACCAGGGCAACAACCTGCCCGTCTCCTATGCCACTCACCCATCAAACTAGCTTACAACCGCACATGCAGCTAACCAACTACTACGGGCATGCACTTCATGGTCCGTGGCTCGCACGCCCTTGCAACGGCTGCAGGCAATGCACGTCCGCACCTCACGCGGAGTCCACGGCTTCCCAACTGCTTGGCTGCTTCACTCGCCAGCTCTGCCGCACGACCCGGCCACAAGCAGACGGCTCGCTGCTTCAGTTTCCGGCTTGGCGCGACCACTCGGCTGATCCTCGACGCTCGCCGGCACGAACCGCCGCCACCAATCAAGATTATGGCTGACATATGCGTCGAGGAGGATGTTGCTGCTCTTAGATTATTGTCCACGTATGGAGGGTCGGTGAAGTTGTACAGGTAGTTGAGTGGTTGAGCCCGTCTGCCATGTCCAGCGTGACCTGCACGCGCTGACCTTGCCGCTGTGGACGTCGAGTGAACCACTCGCTGAGTGCGCTGTTTTCGCGGAACTAGAATACCATGTATGTCTAGCTGCCGTGCATGCAGTGATGGGACAGGCGAATGAGGCTCGACTGGTTGACGGACTTACACGACCCAGGATGCTAACCTCGACGCAGAGCCCACGTCGCCAGCGGCAGTTTGTAGCTTCTCGCAAAATCAGCCGGACCGACTGGTTCAAGCTCCCGCCATGTCTCCCTGACTAGCTTGTGACTTGTGAGTTAGGCTTTGGTTGAAAAGAAGTCCTCCAGGTGCAGAAGAACTCCGAGAGAAAAAAATTAGGAAGCACTTTTGATTTTTGAATGCCGGTACGTATTTGTAAGCTATATATAGTGCAAGCGGATGAGTTGGCCTGAACTTGGTTGCACAACTCGATGTTCTTCTCGGGTGTGTGCAGGTTACTGTAGCATCATGTATTCTATGATGCCGAATCAGAGTTTAATTAGTAGGAACGGTGTAGTGTATATGTAGTTTGTGTGTGTTGGCGTGATGCAAATGTTCATGTCTAACGTCTGAGATGGTACATAGGTAATGAAAATTCTATGTAATGAATCGATTTCCAAAGTCTATTGTGGATCCTAAGAAAATTTGATGTTTTGCATATAGTTTGTAATGAGAAGTAATGTATATTTGGCTACATCCATTAAGTGTGCTCCTGCTACTGTCGATGGTGGCAAGCTCACCATGGTTGTCCTCTTACTACATATCCCGAGATGATCCATGGTGAAAATGGTACACCAAGGAGACGTTCCTGTGGACGAGGAGCTCGTGATTTTCAGGCTTGCCCTGCTTGACTAGCTCATGAAACACGGAATCATGCATAGGCGGGCGACACGACAAGGTGTCCGCCAAAGCGTGTGCCGCCAAATAGAAGCCCACCTCACTTGACCCGTTGCCAGCCATCACTGAACATGAGGAGGAGTATTCGAAGTCTGGCTTTTGCACAATTACATTGCTCATTCCCATGGCCTAATATATATTTTTTTTCTAATTTCCTGCATCTTGTTTGGTGGACTTTGTATCGCCCTTTTATTAATTTTTACTCCTTCCCAAAATGTCAGCCCTATGAATCAGAGTTTATTTTTTTGTTGTCATATTCATGTAGTATTATTTTATACCTTGAACAGGAATTCACGGAATACAGGAATCTCAACAAATGCCTGGTTTACATTGAGGAGCTGATGATTAAAGAAGAGCTTTTGGGTGGATTGATGGGTTTCTCCTAGGTAATAAGACTGGGATCACTCCTCCCACAAACAATAATTATTGATGAGTTGAATAATTCTCTTATGGTCCATATATTGATTGTTAATTGTTTTCCAAGTATTAGGTTTTTTTAGCTAGCATGTATAAGAAAGTAGAAACGAAAGAATATTTTACGAGCAATTCACGATCTTTTATTGTAGCATTAAAGTAGGTTTAACTTGGTACTTGTGTGGCAAGATAGTTAAGGGTGAGAAATTGTACCTAGGTTTAATTATGTAATGTGAAAGTAGCAGAAACGACGAACCTGGGACATGAGTCAGAGACATAGAAGAAACATCTCTTTTTCTCCCGTTGCAACGCACGTGTCCATTTTCTATGTTTGGACAGATGCAAGAAAAATGTGTACCTGGGACATCGTCAATTTCTTCCGACCAAGCATGCCTTAAGAAAGAAAGGCAAGCATTTCAAAGGTGAGACAGATCACCGGAAGAAGCATGTCCTCCGTACTGGTGATGATATACTTGATATGGTCAAGGATTTAAAAGTAATCTTTGAAAAGGGTCCTGGCGGACAATCTGTTCAGAATGACGCTGACGAACACGCACCCATGTCGAAGAAGAAATCTATATTTTGGGACCTACCCTATTGGAAAGACCTAGAGACCCTCTGCAATCGACGTCATGTACATGACGCAGAATCTTTGTGTGAACCTGCTAGGCTTCTTGGGCATGTATGGGAAGACAAAAGATACACTGGAGGAACGAAAGGACCAGCAACGTATGAACAAAAAAGACGGCATGCATCCAAAGCAGTATCAAGGTCCTGCCAGCTACGCTCTTACCAAAGCAGAAAAGGAAATCTTTTTTGAATGCCTGCTCGGAATCAAGGTCCTGTCTGGCTTCTCGTCGAATATAAAGGAAATAATAAATAGGGCAGACAAAAAAAAGTCCAGAACCTAAAGTCTCATGACTGCCACGTGATTATGACGCAACTGCTGCCGGTTGCATTGAGGGGGCTTCTACCAGAAAATGCTCGATTAACCATTGTGAGGCTATGTGCATTCCTCAATGCAATTTCTCAGAAGGTAATCGATCTAGAAATCCTACCAAGGTTATAAAATGATTTTGTCCAATGTCTTGTCAGTTTTGAATTGCTGTGCCCACCATCCTTCTTCAATATTATGACGCACGTCCTAGTTCACCGAGTCGACGAGATTGCAATTTTGGGTCCTATATTTCTACACAATATGTTACCCTTTGAGAGGCTCATGGGAGTCTTAAATAAATATGTTCGTAAGCGTGCTAAGCCAGAAGGAAGCATCTCCACGGGCCATCAAACAGAGGAGGTCATTGAGTTTTGTGTTGACTTTATTCCTGGCCTTTAGCCGATTGGTGTTCCTGAATCGCAACACGAGGAGAGACTGGGTGAAAAAGGCACGCTAGGACTGAACTCAATAATATGTAGGGACGGGCATTCTTGGGCGCAAGCACAGTACACAGTTCTACAAAATTCTACCTTGGTGACCCCGTATATCAATGAACACAAGAATATTCTACGCTCCAAACACCCGGAGCAGTCTGACAACTGGATTACACGTGAACACATGGGGACTTTCGGCGGTTGGTTGCAAACACATCTCATGGGTAACACCACTATTGGAGATGAGCTGTACTTGTTGGTCAGGACATCATCTTTGACTGTAGAGACTTTCCAAGAGTACGAGATAAATGGGAAAACATTTTACACAATCACCCAAGATAAAAAGAGCACCAACCAAAACAGTGGTGTCCGCTTTGATGCAGCAAACACCAATAGGGAAAATGACACATATTATGGTTACATAGAGGACATATGGGAACTTGCCTATGGACGCGATTTTAAGGTCCATTTGTTTTAGTGCAAATGGGTCAATCTGTTAGGAGGCGGGGTACATGTAGACCCACAGTACGGAATGACAACAGTGGATCTCAACAATCTTGGGTACAAAGAACCATTCGTCCTAGCCAATGATGTGGCACAGGTTTTCTACCAAACCATAAAAAAAGATAAGGAAGCGAATACATCATACGATGAGCCAAAGCGCCACATAGTCTTTCAGGAAATAGAAACATCGTGGGAGTGAAGGACAACACAGACATGTCAGAACATTATGAAAAGTTTCATGAAATTCGTCCCTTCAGAGTGAAGACTCAACCAAGCATCCTGTTAAATGATGAAGATTATCCATGGTTACGGCGCAATAAGCAAGGGACGCACGCGAAGAAATAGTTTTATACCCCAAGATCCAACTCTGGTATGTGACCGGCTTCATCGCCATCACTTTCTCTCTAGTGTGAGTTTCGGGACTTATAGCTGGAAAGTGCCACTTCGGAAACACCGGAGGGAATCTTTGTAAGAGCTAGCTAGGGCATTTTGGCATTTGAAACATGATTTTAGAATAATTATTTATTAATTTATGAAATTTCAATTATTCCTATCCCGGTTGGTGGCTCCATATAAAATAACAAGGTTAATATAGAGATGATAAGAGAGAAACGTTGTATGACATAAAGTTGGAGGTACTATGTGGTTTCTCTGATCGGAGGACACCCCTCATGCCGAGCCAAGTCCATATGAGGAGTTCTCTGGTTGCTTTCTTGTGAAACTGAGGACAACATATCAGATGGCCATTCTCGAGAAATAACCATGATCCAAGTTTACCTAACATGCAAGCAGAGTTGATGATATGTTGAGGGCCGAGAAATCAGAGAACCCTATGAGAATAGTATATTGTTTTGGCATATCTCATGAACATCCAGGCACCTTTATATTATCTTTCATTCGGAGTTCAAACCCACATCATGAGTATGTTGGGTTATACCTAAAGGGTTTTAGATTCCGGAAGAAAGATTTTGACAACATTGATCAAAATAAATCAGGTTAACAAAAAGTATCGGAATTTATGGTGAATATGTTGCAGCAATGGTACATATCAAAAATAACTTGATAGAACTAGCTATTTTGTCACTATTTGATGAAAAAATATATATCATGAAATAAATTTATATAAAATTCTAGTTATGATCAATTAAAACAAAACTATAATATTCTTCAATAGAAAAAGAATAAACTAAAAAGCTTTTATAAAACTCTAGTTATGATCAAAATAATATTAACTTAAAATTATATAAAATTTATGCAACTAAAATTTCCATAAATTATCTTTCTTAAAAACTTTAATAGCAAAAAGAATTAAATGAAAAGTAGGCATGTATGCATCTGTTTAAAAGAAAACTTTAGAATTAAAACCAAAAATAGGCATGATCTCTTTTATGCAACTAAAATTTTCATAAAGTATTTTTTGTTTAAAACTTTAATAGTAAAAAGAATTAAATGAAAACTAGGTTGTATGCATTTGTTTAAAAGAAAACTTTAGAATTAAAACCAAAAATAGGCATGATCTCTTTCATTAACACAAAAAGAATATGAAAGTGTTGCATTTTTTATAATTTCATATATTTTGTTGAAATTCTTTGATAATCATGTGTATTACACATAAGTGAGTATGTATAAAAATTAGGATGTGATTTGAAGAAGGTAAAAAAATTGACATAACATATGCAAAAATAATTAAAAAAATGCCCGCCTAGTAGCAGGCTAATTCATACACCACGGCCTGCATACGACTAGAAACCCAACTATATATGGGCCAGGATGCAGGCCCGCGGGGCACGAATTTCTGCTGTCAGTAGGCCCCACAGGGCAGAGAGGGGCCAGGTCAGACGATGAGTTGTCTGTGCTTTGAGAGGAACTTGCAACGGTAGCTGCAGGCGAGCTTATAAATCGGTGCGAGCGCCTCTCGCTTGGCGAGGTGGGACTCTACTCCCACCGCCCCTCGGCTGTGCCAGGACTAACCCCTTAGTCCTGGTTGGCGGCTCCAACCGGGACTAAAGGCCCCCCTTTAGTCCCGGTCCGAGCCACCAACCGGGACTAAAGGCATGGGTTTCGCGCCCTTTGGGCTGGTGAAATTCACCTTTAGTCCCGGTTGGTGGCTCGAACCGGCACTAAAGGGGCGCCTTTAGTCCCAGTTGGAGCCACCAACCGGGACTAAAGGGTGGGGTATATAAGCAACACTTAGGAAATTTTCCAAAAGCCATCTGCAGTTTCCCCCGACGGCGCTGAAGACCACCTCGACGCCGCCAGGCTGCCGGACCTCGCTGTCGCCTCCCTGAGCCCGCTCCTTGTTGCCACCCCGACTTCATGCCCGAGCCCTGCCCCGACGCCGTCCCCGAGCCCGCTCGCTCCTCGTCACCAGCCGGACCTCCCCGAGTATCACCGTGCCCCTGAGAGCCCCGTCCTCGTCGCCAGCCGGACCTCCTCGCCGGCCCTCTTCCTCGATCCTGCTGCCATCTGCTGCGACTAGTCCCTCAACGAGCCTTCGTGTGCTCCTCGGTGAGCACTCTTTCCCCCTCTATTTATGTCAAGTTTCTGTCATGTTTTTTTGGCTTAGGGAGTATTTTTGCCATGTAGAAGTAATATGGTAAATTTTAGTAATGTCAAGTTGTGGCAAAGTTATGAAATTTAGTAATGTTGTGGCAAGCTTTTGACCTTATATGGCAAAGTTATGGCGAACTTTAGTAATGTTGTGGCAAACTTTAGTAATGCTGTGGCAAACTTTCGTAATGCCATGGTAGAATGTTGTGGCCAAACTTTTCAAATGAACAAGATGGATTTTTACCTAAAAGTGATCTATACACATCAGAGGGTCTCACAGTATTTTGTGGCATTTTTATCAAATTTATTTGAAACAGTTTTAGTTCAACAGGAGCATTTCAAAGTCTGAGAAATGCTCAAGTTCAACATGATCTATTTTCTCCATAAAAAATGTGTTTTGCCATGTCAAGTTTTGTGCAGTTTTACTAGGTTTTTAGATATATATACTCAATGTGATAGCTAGTTTGAAGTGTCAATGCTTCATGTGTGACCTAGTTTGAAGTGCCATGCTATTTTTCTCTAAGTCTGAAACTGGCAGTATTAAATACTTTACATTTTTCCTTGAGGTTTGCAACAAATTTGTGCATCTTTGGATCATGATCAGTAAGGGTGTATTGTTGAGGGTAATTAGTAAATGCTTGCCATGCACTTTTTTGCCATGCAAAATTGTTGTAGCATATATTTTACTTGCCTCAAAGGTTGCATCATGAATCTGTTTTCTGCCACTCTGCAAATATCACTAAGTCTGAAAATCTATTAATACTTGTCAACTTGTCATGATGATTGCCATTGATCTAGACGTCATTTGAATTAGTTCAGTAAGCATGTTTTGCCATGTGTTGCATGTACATTCATGTCATGCCATTTGTTGCCATGTAGAAATTCTGTAGCATGTTCAAATCTTGCTTTCAAATTTGTATGTAGCTATAATGGACAGATTTGCATTGCATATTGCTTTGATCACCATTTGAGTTTCGTGCATCCGTTTGCCATGATCTTTAGGTCCATTTCAACTAAAATATTCCATTCTATCCAGTGGCATACTTGGGTTTTCCTAAATGTTTTTTCATCGGTTGAATTACAAGTTGTGGTGTTGCATCTCCGTGGAGTTGGTCCCTGATCGTCCCTCCGCTGTTCGACAAAAGGTGTCCATTTGTTGTATGTTGAGTTTTGTTCATAGGATGATGGTTGGTTAATTTGTTGAGTTGTGTATTCATCTTGTGTATAAATCTTGTATTCATCTTGTATTCATTTTGTATTCATCTTGTGTATAAATCTTGTATTCATCTTGTATTCATTTTGTATACATCTTGTGTATAAATCTTGCATTCATCTTCTACAATATCGTCGTAACTTTGACATGAGGGGGGGTCATTAAAACATAACCCCGATAAATTTGATTTTGATGCGTATGAAATCATGATTTGCACGCCAGACAAGCATGAGAGAGGCAGTCCGCAAAGTATGATCTCCCAAAAGATAGGACGACTCATCAGATATGATTCTAGATAATTTCCAATGCCTCATATCGCGAACATAGTTATATTGGATAATTGATCTCCATATAAATGAATCATAAAAGTTTAGCAATCACTTGGAAATTTTCATGTTGTTCATTGACTTCGACAAGAGGGGGGTGGGTCATTAAAACATAGCCCCGATAATTTCGGTATAACTTCGCCATGAGGAGGGAGGAGTCCTCGACGATCGTCTGAAACTGACTGTTATAAAACTTGTCAGCTTCGCATGATATTTGCCACTAATCCATTGCTCATATGCATATGATTCCTTGTTGTGATTAGGTCTATGTTTGCCACTAATCCATCTATCATGGTTGTATATTGCCATGTTGTAATATTTGCATAAACTATGGAACACGACAGAGACTTAGAACAAGAAGAGGCGTTGGAGGAAATGATCCGCGATGGAGATTATGATATCACCTCACAGTTTCTCAACGAATCCGATGGTGAGGGAAGAGAACATGACGGCTCTGGTGATCGAATGGAGGAGGGAGAAGATGACGGCTCCGGCGGCGTTCGAGGCTTAACTATTGCAAAGTCCGGCGAGGTATATATATTAATTAAGCCTCTGCTGAATAGATGCATTAATTGTTTTGTATGTACATATATTAACGCTTCTTTCTTCTTTTAGCCCTTCGGACCGAGACAACCTTCTATAAGGAGACGAGGCCCGAAGAAAAGGTTGCGCGAGAATGAAAGGTTCACGATCGAAGAAGTCGATCCCGATGGCAAACCGACTTATACATCAATGCAGAGTTGTTGTTAGGGACAGCATCCCGACTAGCATCAAAGAATGGCATGAGAAGAAGGACGATGACGTTTCTTATGTCGACGATAGATGCCAAGATGAGCTTTGGAACTCGCTCATGACAAATTTCAGCCTACCGCCAGAGGAGGATCCAAATAACCCAGTTATATAACGAAAAGTCAAGGCGTGGGCTCTTAAGAAGATGGCAGAACAATTCAAGAACTGGAAGAAAAGATTGAACGAACTGATTGTCGAGAAAGACGAGACTCCAGAATTCACTGGTCAATATGTGAAGATAAAAGATAACTGGCCCGCATTTGTGGCGTACAATAAATTCGAGAAAGCTAAGAAAAGGCGCATCTTACCGAGTTTTTGCAAGATCGCGGGTTTGAAATTGGGAAAATAGACCCCACTCTTTTTACTAAGAAGGTCAAAGTGGAGTTCTTTGTATTCCAACTATATGTTGATGATATTATCTTTGGTTCCCCTAACAAAGCTTTCAATGAGGAGTTTGCCGCTCTCATGACCTCTAAGTTCAAGATGTCCATGATGGGAGAGTTGAAGTTCTTTCTCGGGTTCGAAATCAAGAAAAGAAGAGAAGGATCCTTCATCAACAAGCCAAATACACTCAAGACATGCTCAAGAGATTCAAGCTAAGTGATGTCAAGCCGGCTTCCACTCCAATGCCCGTCAAATGTCAACTTGACATGGATCCCAATGGTAAAGCGGTGGATCAAAAGGTATATCGTTCCATGATTGGCTCCTTGCTTTACCTTTGTGCATCTAGACCGGATATCATGTTGAGTGTGGGAATTTGTGCTCGGTTTCAAGCCGCACCTAAGGAAATCCACTATGTGGCGGTCAAGCGAATCTTTCGATATTTGGCTCATACCACAAACTTTGGCTTATGGTACCCAAGAGGAGCAAATTTCAACCTTGTGGGCTTTTTGGACTCCGATTGGGCGGGAGACAAAGTGGATAGGAAGTCAACTTCCGGATGGTGCCGATTTCTTGGTCGCTCTTTGCTGAGTTGGTCTTCCAAGAAGCAAAGTTGTGCATCTCTCTCGTCCACCGAAGCAGAGTATGTGGCGGCCGGTGGTCGTTGTGCACAACTTCTATGGATGAGGCAAACTTTACAGGATTACGGTGTCATATGTGACAAAGTGCCTCTTTGGTGTGACAGTGAAAGTGCCATCAAGATTTCTCTCAACCCGGTGCAACACTTCAAGATGAAGCATATTGAGATTCGGTATCATTTCATCCAGGATAACATTAGGCGAGGGGAGATCGAGCTCAACTATGTCAACACCCATGATAACCTTGCAGATATCTGCACAATGCCCCATGATAACCTTGAGTTAAGGCATGAGCTAAATATCATTGATTCAAGCAATGTGGCTTGAACCTTTGCACACCCCACCATACTCATCATGATGTCTTGTCTAGGTGTAGGCATGGACATAGGGGGACTGTTGTCCTCTCAATGGACTTTTTCCCTCCCCCCATTATGCATAAATTGATCAACTCTTTCACATTAGCCATTGTTGATGGTACTTGTGCTTCAAAGACGAGTTTTGGTCATGGGCCCAAGTATAATTCTTCGCGGCGCCATACCATTTGACTCAAACATAGGTGGCTCTGGCCACCGCCCTTGTGCTAAGGCGTTTTCTTTGTTGTGTGTTTTCCTTTTGCCTTGTTTCTTTTGTTCTCCTAGAAGTTTGAGTTCTCTAAAGAGTGGTTTTTATTGACTGCTTCTTGCACTCTTGGGAGTCTTCATCATCATAATACAGTGTCATGCTTCCATCCTAAGCCTTCTCATCCCCAGCCATCTTTTCCAAATGTACACAAGTTTGATCTATTTGTGCATGGGCTGATGCAACCTGGCGGTACAACCGGTGGTCAGATCGGTACTACCGCTCTTCCACTAAGTTGTGTAGTCCCAGCGGTACTTCCGGTCTTGCACGAGCGGTTCTACCACTCATGCCTTCACCTGTACCACTGGCCGGTACTACCAGTGTTTGGAAGCGGTACTACCGCTCCTTATGGCACGGAAGTACCGCTCTCAAACACAGGATAGCTACAGGAGCGGTACTACCGCTCCTCAGAGCGGTACTACCGCTCCTCAGAGCGGTACTACCGGTTGACATCTGGGCGCTTATATATAGAGCGCGGGCTGAAGGGGTTTTCTTTTTCCCCTTCGCGCCCGTCCCTCATCTAACCCTAGCCGCCGGTTGTTCCGCCCATTGCCCCGGAGCGCCCTCAGGCCCTCCGGATTGTCGGCCCTTCATCGGATCCGCTCCGTGGAGGCCGCCTCCTCGTCGATCTCCTCCCATGGACACCGGTAATGCCCTATTTCATCTTGTTCTTAGGGTTCCTTTTGAATCCTTTCCCTAGGGCATTGCTTGTTGTCCCACGTTTTTGGCCAAATGGTGGGAGAGATCCTTATAGTCTCCTCTGTCTCGTGTGTATAGTTCAAACTAGGAATATTGCATCTAGATTCAAGATAGGGCTGTTCTGGTTCTTCCACCCGGCAGATCCGCTCTCAGCGGTACAACCGCTCCTTCCAAGCGGTTCTACCGCTCAAGCGGTTCTTCCGGTCGAGCAACCAGAACAACCATCTTCTCTAAACCCTGCTGCACTGTTCTTCTTCTCCCTACACACATGAGACTTATTCTTCTGATCTTGTGTACATTCCACGGTGGGCCGAGCTGTGCAACTCCTGCGAGGGGGTGCACGAAGTGTAGGCCATCGAGTACTTCACAGCCGGGTGCCGAGAAGGCACCCTGCTCAAGCACAAGCTCCTTTGCGACGAGCCAGCCATGCTAGACGAGCTTCTGAGCGTGGCTGACAAGTACGCCACGGCCGACTCCTCCATGAAATCGGAGATTCGGATCAGCTCGTCCGGGAAGGTGGCTCCGCCTGCACTGCTCACCCCGGCTAGTGACTCCAGTCGGCGCCAGCACCCCAACGACAACAAGTGCAAGGCCCCGTGCCCGGCTCCGACCAACCGACAGGTTGTAGCAGTCGAAGATCAGCAGCCGGAGGAACAACCCCTCCCCAAGCGCCAGAGAGGCGGCAAGCCGACTTGGTTACCCGCTTTCTTCTACGAGCAAACCCTCGACGCTCCCTGCAAATTCCACAGTGGCGCCAAGCCGTCCAACCACATCACCCGGAAGTGTCACTGGCTCACCCGAATCTCCAAGGGCGAAGGATTACTGCCCCCTCCATCGGCAGGCCAGCCGCCTCCTCAACAACCGGCGGCTCGTCCTGCAGTCTGCGCCATCCAGAACGAGTTCCCGGAAGAGCACAGAGCATACGTCGTCTTCACCAGCTTGGCTGAAGACAAGCACAGCAGGCATCAGCAGCACCGAGAGGTGAATGATGTCGCTTCAGACGCCCCAGAATTCATGCACTGGTCAGAAAGGGCCATCAGTTGGAGCCGAGTGGACCACCCGGAAGTGATGCCTTCTCTGGGTTCCTATGCCCTGGTGTTGGACGCCACCTTCGCGATAGAGAGGCGAGCTGCTCGCTTCTCCCGAGTCCTGATAGATGGCGGCAGCAGCATCAACATCTTGTATCGCGACACCATGGAAAAGCTGTGCATCAAGCAGAAGCAACTTCAGCCCAGCCGGGCTGTTTTTCAAGGCATCGTGCCCGGCCTCTCCTGCTCGCCAATTGGCAAGGTCAAGATAGACGTCTTGTTTGGGGATAAGGATCACTTCCGCCAGGAGGCGATCTGGTTTGAAGTGGTAGACCTGGAGAGCCCCTATCACGCGCTGCTCGGCCGACCTGCTCTAGCCAAGTTCATGGCGGTACCCCAGTATGCCTATCTCAAGATGAAGATGCTTAGCGCCAAGGGCATACTCACCGTAGTCAGCTTTTACAAGAAGTCAGTCACCTGCGCAGCTGCCAGCAGCCGACTGGCCGAGTCCCTCGTGATGGCAGCCGAGTAGCGGCTCCTCGACCGGGTCGTGGCCATGGCTAGCAAGCAGCCGGACCTGTCACCCGACCCCAAGGAGTCGGAGGCCCAAGGCTCCTTCCAGCCGGCCAAGGAGACCAAGAAGATCCCCCTGGACCCCGACCAGCCGGAGAGGTTTGCCGTCATAGGGGCGCACCTGGATACCAAATAGGAAGGCGAGCTCGTCGACTTCCTCCGTGAGAATCGGGACATCTTCGCATGGTCCCACAAGGACATGCCGGGTGTTCCGACAGAGTTTGCCGAGCACAAGCTACATGTCAGGTCAGACGCCAAGCCGGTCAAGCAACCCCTCCGCCGTCTGTCAAAGGAGAAGAGAAGAATCGTTGGTGAGGAGATCGCCCGGCTCTTAGCAACCGACTTCATCATGGAAGTATTCTTCCCAGAATGGCTCGCCAACCCGGTCCTTGTACTGAAAAAGAACAACAAGTGGCGCATGTGTATCGACTACACCAGCCTCAACAAAGCTTGTCCCAAGGATCCATTTTCCTTGCCACGGATTGATCAGGTGATAGACTCCACAGCCGGATGCGAGCTGTTGAGCTTTCTGGATGCTTACTCAGGTTATCACCAGATCAAGCTAGACCCAGCCGATCGGCTGAAGACCGCCATCATCACACCATTCGGGGCTTTCTGCTACCTGACCATGACATTCGGCTTGAGAAATGTCGGTGCCACGTTTCAGCGCTGCATGCAGAAATGCCTCCTCAAGTAACTCGGCAGGAATGCCCACGTCTATGTAGACGACATTGTGGTGAAGAGAGAGAAGCGTGGCACCCTCTTGGAAGACCTCAAGGAGACCTCTGAAAATCTGCGCCGTTTCCAGATCAAGCTCAACTCGAAGAAGTGTGTCTTTGGAGTACCAGTCGGCCAGCTTCTTGGCTTCCTGGTTTCAGAGCGCGGCATCGAATGCAATCCCGTCAACATCAAGGCCATCAAGAGGATGGAGAAGTCCATCCGACTGCGAGATGTCCGAGGTTCACCGGCTGCTTGGCATCCATCAGCCGCTTCATCAGCCGGCTGGGCGAGAAGGCCCTCCCCCTGTACCAGCTCATGAAGAAAACCACTCACTTCGAGTGGAATGACCACGCGGACGAAGCTTTCCTCCATCTGAAGACGGTGTTGACCACGCCGCCTGTCCTGGCGGCCCCAGCTGCTAAGGAGCCCATGCTCCTCTACATCGCCGCCACCAGCCGGGTGGTCAGTACGGTCATTGTGGTGGAGCGCCCAGAGGACGGCAAGGCACAGCTGGCCCAGAGGCCGGTTTATTACCTGAGCGAGGTGTTGTCAACCTCCAAGCAGAACTACCCTCACTACCAGAAGAGGTGCTATGGCGTGTACTTCGCCGCCAAGAAGCTGAAGCAGTATTTCCAAGAGCACGCCATCACGGCCGTCTGCACCGCCCCGCTGGCCGAGATCATGGGCAATAGAGATGCCTCAGGCCGGGTGGTGAAGTGGGCCATCGAGTTGGCCCCCTTCACCATCTTCTACCAACCTCGCATCGCCATCAAGTCCCAAGCATTGTCCGACTTCCTCATCAACTGGGCCGAGACCCAGTACCTGCCGCTCGCGCCAGACTCCACCCATTGGCTGATGCATTTTGACGGCTCGAAGATGCGCACCGGCCTGGGAGCCGGCATCGTCCTCACCTCTCCCAAGGGCGACAAGCTCAAATACGCGCTGTAGATACACTTCGCCGCCTCAATGTGGCCGAGTATGAGGCGCTCGTACACGGACTCCGGCTAGCCAAAGAGCTCGGCATCCGCCGGATCCTGTGCTATGGCGACTCGGACTTGGTGGTCCAGCAGTCGTCAGGCGACTGGGACGCAAAAGACGCAAACATGGCGAGCTACCGCTTCCTCGTCTAACAACTCGCAGATACTTTGAGGGGTGCGAGTTCCTTCACGTACCGCGAGCCGACAACGAAAAGGCAGACGCCCTGGAATGGACCGGCTCCACCCGGCAGGCCATACCGGCTGGAGTCTCCCTCCAGCGCCTCCTCAAGCCGTCCGTCAAGCCTTCGCCAGAGTCAGAATCCATCTTCGCGCCGGTTGCCCCCGGAGTAGTCGGATCCGACTCGGGGGCCGCGGCAGTCGGCTCGGGGACTTCGGTCGGCGGCTTGGGGACTTCGGCAGGCGGCTCGGGGACTTTGATAGGCGGCTCGGGGAGTTCGGCAGGCGGCTCGGGGACTACAGCAGTTGGCTCGGGAACTGCAGTAGTCGGCCTGGGGACTTCAACAACGCAGCAAGCGGCAGCTGGCCCCAACCCGCAGCCTCCCAACCCAACTGCGCTAGTCGCAGTGGCCACAGTGACAGTACAAGGTATCGAAGCACCATCATGGGCGCAGCCCATCCTCAAATTCCTAGTCAACAGAGAACTGCCGACTGATGAGGTCTCGGCCTGGCAAGTGCAACGCCGGGCTAGAGCCTACACGATAGTAAACAATGAGCTCGTCAGGCGCAGCGTGACTGGAGTCTTCCAGCGATGTGTGGAACCAAAGAAAGGCAGGGCAATCCTCAAGGACATACACCAAGGCGAGTGCGGCCACCACGCGGCCTCCAGATCCCTTGTCGCCAAAGCTTTCCGCCATGGTTTCTTCTGACCGACTGCTTTAGAGGCCGCCAAGGACTTGGTCAAGCATTGCAAGGGATGCCAGAAATTCAGCTCCAAGCAACATCTGCCGGCTTCTGCACTCAAACCATCCCCCTCACTTGGCCCTTTGCCGTGTGGGCACTGGATATGGTAGGACCCTTCAAGACAGCACGCGGCGGCATGACCCATTTGCTCGTCGCCATTGACAAGTTCACCAAGTGGATTGAAGCAAAGCCGATCAAGAAGCTGAATGGTCCGACTGCCGTGACGTTCATTGCTGACATCACCGTCCGGTACGGCGTTGCACATAGCATCATCACCGACAACGGCACAAATTTTGCCAAAGGAGCCTTGGCCCGTTTCTGCGCGACGCAGGGCATCCGACTGGACTTAGCATCCGTTGCCCACCCGCAGTCAAACGGCCAGGTCGAGCAGGCAAACGGCCTCATCTTGTCCGGCATCAAGCCCCGACTGGTCGAGCCGCTGGAGCGCTCGGCCGGCTGTTGGATAGACGAGCTTCCAGCCGTCCTCTGGAGTCTGCGCACCACACCGAACAAGTCAACCGGCTTCACACCCTTCTTCCTCGTGTACAGAGCTGAGGCGGTCATCCCAACTGACATAGAATTCGACTCACCTCAGGTCACCATGTACACGGAGGCAGAAGCGAAGGCGGCGCGAGAAGACGGCGTCGATCTGCTGGAAGAGGGCCGGCTGTTGGCACTCAGCCGGTCCGCCATCTACCAGTAGAGCCTGCGCCGCTACCACAGCCGAAAGGGCAAGCCACGCTCCTTTCAACAGGGAGACCTTGTGCTCCGGCTGATCCAGCGAACAGCCGGTCAGCACAAGCTCTCGGCCCCTTGGGAAGGCCCTTTCGTCATCAGCAAAGCCCTCGGCAACGACTCCTACTACCTCATCGACGCGCAGAAGCCCAAGGCATGCAAGAGAGACGACTCCGGCAAGGAATCGGAACACCCATGGAACACGAACCTCCTCCGAAGATTTTATAGTTGAAGCAGTATGTACCACGCTACCTTTTGTATTAAACGCAGAAATATCGGGGACCCCCGAAAAGTACTCGGGGACTACCCTTTCTTATCTATATGATGAATTCCGTAGCCTGTGAATGTGCTATTTCTTTTTCTGCCCAGCACCGGGTTCGACCAGTCGACCCGGGGGCTCGCCGCCTTGTATTATGTCAGTGCCACCTACAGTCGGACAGGTAATGTGCCGGCATCTAAGCCCTCTCTTGTTCATAGGCCACAGCTCGCAGAGCGACTGTCCGGCTGGCAAGAGCTAAAGGTAGGAAACGATGCCCACATGAAAAATGGCTAAGGACAAAAGGCATCGACATAAGATAAACCGGCACCCCGCTTCACCGACCGGCTGCCGACGCAGCCGGCCGGCTGGCTTCCCACTTAACTTGCTACGTTCTAAAAATGGCCCAAGTACTTGCTTTCCCAAACGACCAAGTACTTGACCCAGCCACAGACCACAGAGTGGCTGTCCAGCTGGCAAGACGGCGGCCAAGGGAAGGCGGCAAAGGAAAAAAGGGCAAAAAAAGAATTAAAGGCAACACAAAGTCGCAAGTCGGCAAAAAGCACAGCTCGCACGAGATTTAAATTTACATTGGGCCAATGGCCGACATTCAACGAAGTTTGAATACACCTCCAGCGGGTGGAACTGTGCGAGTCTAACAAAGTTCGTCCAAGCAATTGCAAAACAGGGAAACTAAGACAAGCTAGCCGCCTAAGCCGAAGGAGCTGTGGTCGGGGCCGGCTGGTTGGTGGAGTTGGCGCCACCGGCCGGTGGAGTAGTCGGCTGGTGAACCTCGGCTTGGTCGCCTTCAGCAGCAGTCGACGTGCTCACACGCGGCTCGTTGCTTGAGGCACGATCGAGTTGAGGCTGGCCGACCGCTCCGTCTTCCGGCGCGCCGTCTTCCCATCCTCACTTTCCTCGTCCTCACCCTCGTCGCTGGAGGCGATCTCCTTCGCTGAGTCCTCGCCGTCATCAGGGTTCAGCCCAAACCAGTTCGGCGGTGCCTGAACGCCCTCCTCGCCCAACTCAGAGACGAAGAAGCCGGTCTCGGCGTACTCGGCGATCGCCGCCGCGCGCTGCCCAAGCTCACGCCTCACCGCCACCAGCTCCTCGGCGGCATCCGACCGAAACGTGGCCAACTGGGCTAGGTCTAGCCCAGGATACCATGCCTTGACGAATTCCAAGGCCCGCCTTACACCTGCCCGAGCGGAGGAACCCTTCCAAGCCTCAAAGGGACCAATCGCCGCTTCTAGCCAGTCGGCGGTCCGGCTGGGGGTGCGAGGGACTTGAACATCTGGCCAGAGGGCAGAGACCACCAGAGCACCAGCACGCTAAAGCCGGCGGAGCATCCGGTGAGCCGGCTGAAGGCGAGCCTGGATTGCAAGGAGTTGCTCGCCAAGCGTCTGAGGGGCGTTGGGCGGGATCTTCGCACCAGCATGCCTCCGCTTGTCGCGGCGAGCCTCGATGGCCTGGCTGGCGGCAGCTGCGTAACCAGGGAAAAAATCTGCGCAGAGAGGAAAAAAGAAGCATGAAGCCGGAAGCCGGCTGGTATATCAGCCGGCGGACGAAAGTGAGAAGAAGATATCTCACCGTCAACCATGTCCTCAATCCGGCTATAGCCGTCGCCCAGCGCCTCCTCCCTCTCGGTCTAGCGCAAGCGCTTAGCCTTGAACTCGGACTTAAGGTTGGCATCGGTATCCTTCGCCTCCCGAAGGGCCGCCTGGTGAAGATCCGCCTGGTCCACTAGCTCTTTGACCAGGCGGTCGCGCTCCTGGGACGCCCTGTTGCACTCATCCTCCTTGGCATGCAACGCGGATTGAGCGTCGCTCAGCTGCTGCCGCAAGATGGCGTTGGCTTCTGCAGAGACAAGAAAGAAAAGAAAATCAGCAAATCAACAAGAAGGAAGGAGGTTACCAGGAGATCCGGCCCGACTGCTCAGCAGTCGGCCCGAATCTCAGGGACAACACCCAGCAGGTGCGCTGGCGCGCCCCCGCAAGAGGAAAAGAGAAAAGACGCACTCCGGCTGTCGACGAGGTCGGCAGTCTACTTGGCTAGATCCTGGACGTGGGAGTTGAAGGTGGCCACGCGGATATTGTGATAATCCTGCAGCGAAGACAATAGAAGAAAAGCAGAAGTCAACAGTCGGAACCCACCTTTAAGTTCTGGTCCGCCTGCTCAGCAGCCGGCCCAGAACTTGGGGACTACACCCAGTAGGTGCGCCGGCGCGCCCCCACGAGAAATCGCAAAGGTGAAAGAAAGCAAGGGAAAGGAACGCACCCGAACAGCGGCCCGCGTCGACAGGAACGACTTGGTGTACTCCTGGAGGGCGGCGCCTTTTGCCTGAAGCTGGGCCTGCACGTTCAGCGCGGCCTTGTTCAGCACGCTCGTCCCGCACTAAGGTATCCACTCAGGCGGGACGGCGCTGGTAGCCTCTGCTTCTGGCGCCGATGAGCTTGCAGCTTCGACCTCCCGCGGGCGTGGAGCTGAGGTCGCCTTCGCCGCTCGCCGGCGCCCCGGAGCGCGCGCCACTGGGGCCACTCCCACCAACAGAACGCCACCCATCAGCGCGCTACCAACCGGCGGCACTGATGATGCCTCAGGCCGACTGGCCTGGGCATCGGCAGTCGGCGCGGGCAGGGTCACCTCTGCCTCCATGACTACGCGGCCGCCCCCTTCCCTCTCCATGACCGACCGACTGTCGCCGGTCCCACCGATCGGCACCGGGGTTTCTGGTGCTGGGGGCGTGGACCGCAGAGGGATGACGAGTTGTGGAGCCCGGTCACACGCGGGCTCCTCTGCTCGCGCCTCGGCAGTCGCATCCTCTTGCGCCTTGGCCGCCGCTTCGGCCTCCTCCTGTGCCACCTTGGCCACGTCCGCCCTCTCCTTCTCCGCCCTCTCCTGATCTTCACGCGCCTCCCGCGCGTACCGCTCGGTCGCCGCCTGGAGCTCGGCGCGCGGGTCTACCCGGCGGGTGTTGGCGGAGACCTACGGCGTGCCGATCAGGGAGGCGGAGAGAGCGGGGCCCTGTCCAAACAATAAAGAAGAAACTCAGAAGAAAAGTTTGCGAGAAAGAACAAAAATAAGGAAACACCAGAGACAGCAGACACTTACGCATGTACCATCGGCGGCTGCTTCACAACCCTCTCTAGCAGGGCTACCTTCGCGGCGGCCTCCTCCCGCCTAGAGGCGGCAGCCGAGCTCTTGGTCTTCTTCGGCCGACTGCCGAATAGCGGCCGACTGGCCCGGCGCGTCAGCAGACTCCTCACAGTCCAACTATATCTCTGCTGCCTCAGTCATCTCCGCCGCGTCAGCACACTCTGCTGCCTCAGCTGTCTCCGCCACGTCAATGGACTCCGCCAGAGGAGGCCCCTCAGCAGAATCCTTCGCCGCCTCAGCTTTCTACGCCGCCTTAGAGGACTCCGCCGGAGGAGGCCCCTCAGCAGAATCCGCCAGTTCAGCTGAATTCGCTTCCTCCGCTGCCTCAGCAACGGCGGAAGAGAGCCGTCGTCGCTCTGGCGGCTAGCACTACAACAACGAAGAAATCCAGAGCAGGTCCAAGGGTCAAGAAGGCTCCTGCCAAGTTACCATACAACATGACTGAGGAGGAAAACAACGAGATAGTGGTTGCCGATGTGAAACGCCAGCTTGCACCGAAACGTACAGTTCCAAAGGAGAAAATAGATCCGGTAAAAGCGATGCGATGTCTGGATGCGCTTACACGACCACCACCGCCTCCGCCACTATCACACTAGGACCGCTGTATTGTAAAGACATTTGATGAAGTGAAGTGGTCGAGAAGTAGCAGTGCTGCAAGAAGTGGGAAAACAATTCCCCCGCTCGGGAAACAGGAAAAACAATCGTGCCCCCCTCTCAAGGTGTTTCGCGATATCGCTAATGATTTGGGGGTAGCGGCCACTGGTCCTGGTTTCACTCTTGGTGATTACTTAGACGATGAGGTACAGTTCGAAATGTTTGGGTTAGCCTTGAGATACGAGCACGGGAAGCCTCTTGTCAAACCTGAGCAGCTCCCGCATCTATCAACGATGATGCGAAGATTGCATGACTAGTACTTGAAAGCCTACAAGGAAGGGAGCGACAATATCTACGTGGGAATTAAAGATAAGCACTACTTCCATAGAGTCAAGGCGTATACAATCAAGATGCCCTCGACAAAACTATCGTCAGCTTCAATTGCCTGTAGTATTTTTTCTGTAATTAATTCTCTAGCTCAGCTCGTTCAATGCATGTGTAATTATCCTCACAATATATTATGCAGATTGAAGATCCTCGAATGCAAAAGAGGACAAATCTATGACAGGTTCATTAACCCAAATACCGTAAATGAATATACGTAAAACACAACGCCGAGGAAACAGAGAAAATCATGCTAAATGCATTAATTTGACAACAAAACAGAAGGGAAATACTATTTCCTTACAACTTCCAGTGAGTGTTACTGTCTTGTGCACATTCTGTTTCGCTTACTCGATGTTAAGTGTAATTGATGAGTTATGCATGCGCAGGTTCCACTTTATTCTGCTAGCCATTAAGCTTGATGCAGGAGTAGTAATTTTCTTGGACTCGAGACGTAAAGAGCCTAAGGAGTGGGCGGACATGAGTCAAATGCTCCAGAGTAAGTTCAATCATTATCGCACACCATATCGGCAACTTTCGTTCATTTCCTGATATCAAGTAATCATTTTCTTTGCCGGGCAGAGTTTGGAAAAAGTTCACCAATGTGGTTAGGGGTGAATGGAAAAAGGAGCTGCAATTTTCACACCCCAAAGTAAGTAGTACTAGTTAGTTCCGCGCATCTCTCATTAATTCTAGTTTCAATACCATTATCATGCTTTATTATCATTTTGATTGAATTCTATTCTCGTAAAGTGCTTGTGCCTGGTTTCCAGGAATAATTTATGTGGATACTACGTTTGCGAGTTCATTCGCCACTCGACCTCTAAGCAGGGCAGATCTTCGAAACAACTTGAAGTACGTAAACAATATTCACAATTTTATTTTATTACCATCAATTGTGTTCATTGACCCCCTTGTTTAAATTAGATCTGGCGAAAGCGGGACGAACTCGTACCAACTGATTGCATACGAGCAATTTAAGAGGAAATGGCGGGATTCTTTGTTGAGCATGTCATACCTGAAGACGGAGAATACCATCGGGATTTGCAATGCGATTTTGGTAATTATATATTAGGGATCGTAAGAGATGTTATATTGTATATATGCATGAACGTGTACTACATGTAGTAGTGTTGAATAGATATAGGAAAACTTGTTGTTTGACCAAGCACGAAGAAAGAGAGGTCACTTCTCTCTATATATTCATGACGATGTTGTGGAATTAATGGTTCCTTCATTGCTATATGTAGTAGCTAGCCTCGAGTTGAATCAAAAACATAAAATAAAAATGAAATCCCTAAATGTAAAAGAATTGAATGGTAAACATAAAAAGAAAACGGGGAAACACAATATGAAACCCCTAAACCCTCCAAAACCCCTAAACCCCTCCTTTCAAAAAAAAACCCAAGCATCTGGCAGCTGCTGACGCGTGGCTGCCTTTTAGTCCCGGTTGGTGTTACCGACCGGGACTAAAGGTCTTCGTACCTGGGCGCCCCACACCGGCCCACGTGGAGCATCTTTAGTCCCGGTTCGTAACCCAACCGGGACTAAAAGTGGGGGCCTTTAGTCCCAATTTTTTAGTCCCAGTTGAAGAATCGGGACTAAAGGCCCTCAAGAACCGAAACTGATGCCCTGTTTTCTACTAGTGATATGATGACGGATGCGATGACGAGCTTGCGAGTCAGTGTTGGAGATGCACTTAATTGCAGAGATGAAGATGATTGAGAAGCTGAAACGGAAGTTGGATGAACAATAGATGCTCTGCATACGGTCCACCTTGGCCAGGCTGTACCATTTCATGGACCATGACTAAGATCAAGTGAGCATTTACTGTTAGGAATCCTTATATAATGCAGAATCTGAACTGATGAAATTTTGATTCAGGGGTACAATGTTAGCATGCAATTGGAAAGGATTTTATCAAAATCTCTTGTATTTTAGTGCTCACCCTACCGCAGTTGTTATTGGCAGGAGCTGTCATACATCACATCATATTTTTTTTGAAAAGGGGAATATATTAATATTAGGTAGACATCAACAAGGTGCTTAAAAGCATCCTGGATGCATACAGCCAAAAACAAAACAAAAAGAGAAAAGGAGAAAAAAAGAAAAAAAAGGAAAAAATGACCCTGCCTTGGTGATCAATCACCCGCAGTAGTAGCACTTTGACCACCACCAAAGATAGCACTCGGACTACACAGAAGGTTCTTCAAAAGCAACGCCTTCAGGAAGGAAACAATGCACAAGCATTGTCATTTCCCACACAAAGTTTGTAGGTTTTCACACTGAAGAAAGACCGCGTTCTCAAAAACAATGACTTCAACAAGGCCACTGCCTGGCACAACCAATAAAGGCCAGACCTTGGGTTTTCTCCTTCAAAATTTCGACTTGGTACTTTAAGGAGCACCACCAACAAATAAGTCCTCCAGTACCGCCGCCCCACTTGCGGAGGCTACTACTACAAGTCACGTACCACCAGGCTCACAGAAATTCGTGCCCAGTCTGGATGGGAACATATCCCTCAAGCCAATTCTGAACAACTGCCTGTGAAGCAAAGTTTTCATCGCCTCCATGACCCGCCATCGCCGCTTGGAGGTCCTCCAATCATGTGAAGGCATTCTCCGCATGTGTTGATGCCTTGAAAATCTTGATGCAGACATGTCCCATGGTGTCAACAAAAACAGAGCTTCGCGGTACCCTCGGTGAAGCTGGTTATGCTGATATTGCGATTGCACACGACCGGCCCCAATCATGTGTCCAAAGAGCGCCATATACGTCAGTCCTTGGTTTCCTTCAAAGGAGAAGTCCGGAACTCGCTGATGGCCAGATCAAAGAGGACTGATCACAGGTAGAACGGTGACTTCACGCAAAGATCATAGTTTGCAGTTACCCCACTCGGACGACCAGCTCAGAATCGCCGACCATATATAGCGCCGTCGGCCGATAACAGCCTGCGCTGAAGGTCAGCAATGCAGCCACAGTCTGCCTCCAAGCAGAGAGTGTCTTAGTCGTGTAGATCGCCACTAGCGGACGGAAACTGAATCTTCGCATCCGCAAAGGCCAGCAGCCATCGACGACGGGGGCGTGCACGCACGCCCGAGGCCGCAATGCACACAGGGGCCGAACAGCGTAGCTGCGGGCTGGTAGACTCGGGTCGAACGCTCATCGATGGCAAAGACTGAGCAGACGATGAGCGCATCGCTCAGCCGACCATGAAAGCCATCAATCTAGTGCGCATGGAGATCCATACACCCGCGCATGTTGCATGGCGAATTGCCTTCTTGCGCGTGGCCATCTGGGTGGGATCCCACGTTGTGGCATCTGGAGGTGCGGCCGGAGGTGTGCCGCCATCTACACAACCTTTCAGCCTGAGGACACACATGGCGGTGGAGAAGATGCAAGGCCAAAAAAGCAAAAAAAACGAGGAACACCTCGCCGCCGTCGGACGGCCTCCTCCGGCAGCGGCGGGGTGGCGGGGGCGCTGTGTTGGGGGAACACTGTTGGCGGCAGCTGCAGCGCCTCCGGAGTTGCCACGGGTGACCCGGGAGGCTTGTTGAAAGGACTTTTCCGCCAATTCAGACTCAACTCAGCATCACATCACTACTAGGAAAAACTTTTTAAAAGGCAGCACTGCTACTAATTATCAGTAGCGCTTTGGCAGAAAAAACGCTACTACTATGTACATAGTAGTAGGGTTGTAGTAATAAAACAAGCTACTACTATAATTGCCAGACCATTGCCGGCAGGCTTGGTATATTAGTAGCGCTTATACGTCAAAAGCGCTACTGCTATTGTGATTAGCAGTTGCGGTGCTTACGACCAGCACTACTACTACTAAAACCTTATCCACACCGGCCCGCCCTCCTCCTCACCCTCGCCCTCATTCTCACTCACTCACTCCGCCGCGCGCCGTCGCCCACCGTCTCCCCCGTCGCCCGCCGCCACCCACCAGCGCCCCCAAGATATTTGCCTCCCTCTCTCCCTCCTCCTCCCTCCTCCTCCCTCTCCGGCGGCCCTCCTCTCTCCCTCCTCCTCCCACCTCGTCCTCCCCCTCCTCTCCCTCCTCCCCCTCCTCTCTCCCTCCTCCTCCCTCCTCCTCCTCCTCCCTCCGGCGGCCCTCGTCTCTCCCTCCTCCTCCCTCCTCCTCCTCCTCCCACCTCCTCCTCCTCCTCCTCCCCCTCCTCTGTCCCTAAATGTATTAGAAATTTTTTTAGTAATAGAAATTTTTAGTAAAAGAATTTAGTAATAAATTTTTTTTTGTACAAGAATTTAGTAATAGAAATTTGTAGGTACAGAAATTTATTATGCTATATGAGATTTGTTTAGTAAATATAGGTTTTTTGAATAGAATTGAAAAAATAAGTAAATGTAGGTCTTTTGAATAGAATAGGAAATTTTTAGTAAATTTTCTTCTTTTCAATAGAATAGAAAATTATTAAATGTAGAATAGAACAGAAAATTAGAAAAAATTCAGTAAATTTAAGTCTTTTGAATACAATAGATTTTTTTATTCGTTCGATGTCGGTATCAAATAAAATATGAAAATGCCCATGTCGATGATTAGAACTAGGGTTTATGAGGATCTATATATATAGATGGATGGATGGATAAATGTTAGGGCTAGAACTAGGGTATTTTTTAGTAAATGTATGTCTTTTCAATTATTAGGGTTAGAACAAGGTATTTTTAGTAAATGTTAGGGCTAGAACTAGGATGTTTTAGACATAGGGTTTCACTAAGTCCTAAGATGAGGATAATAATGTTTTTGTTTATGTTTTGTTTTTGCAGAAATCAAGGAGCCCCTGCATCATCCCCGCCATCGTCCCCGACACCGACCACCTCCGACCTCGAGGTGAGACCAGCCAAATCCCCATGTCGATGATGATGCAGATGTTTTAATAGTTGTAGTAGAGTAGTACCTACATGAGTAGCTGTGAGAATTTTCATGGAATATGATGGAGATTTAGACATGTGATATGTAGTTTTTTGTAGTACTAGTGCTTGCCCAAGTGCCCTATGTTTGCAGGGAACAGCTCACAGTGGCCTGTGTTTTGCCGGAGTATTGATTCATTTCTGTTCCGGCAAATTTCAGGTGCTCGATATGTCCTATTTTAGCAAAGGCCATGCCAGATTTTTTCGTGATTTTAAGAATGACTTGTGCTAGAATATGTTTGGAAATATCGAGTGCCCCAGATTTGATATAAAGAGAATTAAACGACATTTCGAGTCGACTTCAAGTTTGTCGGGGCTTCATACATGACAGTCAAAAAATCAGTGAGGGAGAGTCTCCACCATATATGAGTGAAGAAGAATGCCGACTGTTGTCATGGGGTCGCTTCTCCTTCTTCTCCTTGTGCTAAACCTTTGTTATGCACTAGGGGAAGGAGGAGTAGCGACCATCATCGACGGTTGAAAAATCAGTGAGGGAGTGTCCACCATATATGAGAGAGGAAGGAGAATCCCGACAGACCGATAGTCAACCCGTGATAAATAATACTGATCTAATTTAGTTTTTGTAGTACATATATTTAATTTTAGAAGTTTAATGTTTGAATTATGAACATAGGAAATGTCGTCGGATGACGAAAGTCTCCCGGAGTGCGACTGGTGCGGCGACGACCGGGGTCTGTGGGACAGGCCTCATCTGGTAGAAGGTCGGCGCTTCAGCATTAAGCTCCAGGAGACTTTCGATGTTGAAACGGTACACAACGACGACTAGTGTTTTTTCGTAATTAAGAACGACTTCTGCTTCTTCAACGTGTAATTTTCGTCTTTTACAATTCGACTAGCTTATCCCATGCCATGTAAGATGCTATGTCTTGGAGAGGATGAATTTTGAAGATCGTGAAAGTATGGAAACAATGATAGTTCACCTAAGGACCCATCATGGTTTTGATTTTGCTGTAAATCCATACAGTTCTGAGAGTGTATCCCATTTTGGTAGCACGAATTGGGAAGCACTTTGCAAGATGTATGATTATCATGAGGGTACTGGAATCAGCTAATTTGCCATCTGCCAGCTCTTTGCCGTCTGCTAGCTGACGGCAAATAAGCTCTTTGCCATCAGCTACCCAAAAGCAGACGGCAAAGAAATGGCAGACGGCAAAGAAGCTCTTTGCCATCTGCGAGCTCTTTGCCGTCTGCTAGTCTTTGTCGTCTGCTAGTAGACGGCAAAGAGAGAGGTGGCCCCCACCCCCTGCCCGTTTGGAAAAAACTTAACGCCCCACCTCTTTGCTGTCTGCCAGCAGACGTCAAAGAGGCAAAAAGGCGGACGGCAAAGATTGGCGGACGGCAAAGAGCCGATTACCTAACGGCCCGTACCCCCCCCCCCCCGCCCGTTACTCTCTGTTCTCTCCCTCTCTCTCCTCCCCGACGCGCCCCGCCACCGTGCACATCCCACCCCACCGCCGCCGCCGCCGCCCGCCGCCGCCCCCGCCGCCCGCCGCCGCCCCCGCCCCCCGCCGCCGCCCGCCGCCGCCCCGTCGCCCCGCCACCCGCCGCCCCCACCCCTCCGCCCCGTCGCCCCCTCTGCCCCGTCGCCCCCCACCCGCCGCCCGGCGCCGCCCCCTCGCCCCCTCCGCCCCGTCGCCCCCCACCCCTCCGCCTAATCGCCCCCTCCGCCCCGTCGCCCCCCACCCCTTCGCCCCGTCGCCCCCTCCGCCCCGTCGCCCCCCACGCCTCCGCCCGGCCAGCGCCACCCCGCCGCCCCTCCGTCGGCGAGCGCCACCCCGCCGCCCCTCCGTCGGCGAGCGCCCCTCCGACGCCCCACCGTTGGCGAGCGCCCCACCCCTGCCGCAGGTGAGCCCCACCCCTCTTCTCCTTTTTTTTTCTGTTTTTTCTATTTTTTAGTTTAGATTACTTTTAGTTTAGTTTTAGATTTAGTTTAGTTTAGTTTTTTAGTTTTAGATTTTTTTTTCTGTTTTTTAGTTTAGATTACTTTTAGTTTAGTTTTAGTTTTGTTTTAGGTTACTTAGTGCTAGGTTTAAGAAGAGGAAAAAGGAGAAGAAGAAGAAGAAGAAGAAGAAGAAGAAGAAGAAGAGGAGGAGGAGGAGGAGGAGAAGAAAGAAGAAGAAGGAGAAGAAGAAAGAGGAGAGGAGGAGGAGGATGAGGAGGAGAAAGCTAGAGGAGAGGAGGAGGAGAAGAAGACCACCGACACCCCGACCCCGACCACCGACACCCCGACCCCGACCACCGACACCCCGACCTTGACGACTGACACCCCCACCCCGACGCGACACCCCGACACGACACCCCGACCCCGACACGACACCCCGGCACGACACCCCGACACGACACGACACGACACCCTGACACGACACGACACCCCGACCCCGACACGACACCCCGACACTGACACCCTGACACCACACCCACCCTTACCCCGACACCGACACGGCACCCCGACCCCGACGCGGCACCCCGACCCGACACCCCGACCCCGAGACCTCGACCCCGAGCCTGACCCGACACCCCGACCCCGACACCGACACGGCACCCCGACCCCGACCCGGCACCCCGACCCCGAGACCCCGACCCCGAGACCCCGACCCCGAGCCTGACCCGACACCCCGACCCCGACACCGACACGGCACCCCGACCCCGACCCGACACCCCGACCCCGAGACCCCGACCCCGACCCCGAGACCCCGAGCCTGACCCGACACCCCGACCCCGACACCGACACGGCACCCCGACCCCGACACGGCCCCGACCCGACACCCGACCCCGAGACCCCGACCCGAGCCTGACCCGACACCCCGACCCCGACACCGACATGGCACCCCGACCCCGACCCGGCACCCTGACCCGACAACCCGACCCCGACACGGCACCCCGACACCGACACAACACCCCGACCCCCGACACCTCCCGAAAAGGTGTTCTTTGGCCTTCGAGAAGCCGACGGGGTCATATATTTGTGAATTATTAGTTAGGTCATATATTTTTCGATTTTGTTATGGAAAACATCATATATAATTGTGTTGATCGGGTAGTTTTAAATGTGCAGTTGTTTCATCGCTGCGAGGTTTGGTGTTCGACGACCTCGCCGTGCGTTTGACGAGCTCTGCCCCTTCGTTCGTGGGTGAGCACAAATGACATGTCCTCCTCCCCCATTAATTAGTTGATCTATTCCGATGAAACTTGATAGCTAGCTATATATGTGTCTTGAATCATCAGTATGCGTAACCAATATGTGTCTCCCGTTCGAAAGCGTCATAGTTATAAATATGCATGCATTTGCATATTTATAACCTTGATTCTTTCGAATTGTCCAACGCTATCCATGGACAGCCCGAGTATGTTTAGATTGGGTTCGTTTTCCCATATGCTTTGCTCCGGATCCGACGCATAAATTTCGTCAGTGCCTCCCCTGTTGTTCTCCGGGTACACATCCTCTCTGTTTATTGCAGAGACGTGTATCAGGAGAACAGCGGGGAGGTGCTGCCGAAATTTTGCGTAGGATCCGGAGCATAGCATGGGAAAATGAACCCAATCTAAACATACTCGGGTGGGATTAGGACCTATCATTACCTATTAGAGTGTAGGTTGCATGGACGTAATAAAATTGACAAAGTAGATCAACTGATGAATATATACATGGTGAATTATATATATATATATTTGTTGTGTGTCTAGTAGCTCTGAAAGTCAAGATGAGTGATCGTGCGTGGATGTACACCGGTCACACTGGTCAGAACAAATGGAGCACTGAATGGTTCACAAAAACCAAGGGGTTTGTGCGAGCCGCATTTGCAAATGGCCAGAGGAAAACCTGGTGCCCCTGTTTACGGTGCGGCAATTGGGAAAAGAGGACAGAGGCTGAAATGGGCAAACACCTGCAGAAGAGTGGTTTTACGCCCGATTATACGGTGTGGACATTTCATGGTGAGTCTGCCCAACGTGACCGAGCTGAGGTGGATCGTCGTCGCACCGACGAGCATGGTACCGGGATGGAAAACATGGTGCAAGACTTCGATGATGCTCGGGATTCGGACGAGGAGATGGAGGAATCTGCAAAGGCCTTCAATGAAATGTTGGAGTCTTCAAAACGTCCGCTCCATGAGCACACTGAGCTTTGTCAGTTGGATGCCATCTCACAAGTAATGGCTCTGAAGGCTCAGTTCAACTTGGGCAGAGAATGCTACGATGCAATGATGACAGTATTTGGACGCTTTCTACCCAAAGGCCATGTAATGCCTGCAAACCTGTACCAGTCGGACAAAATCCTCCGTGCACTGAAGATGCCCTATGATAAGATACATGCCTGTGAGAAAGGATGTGTCTTGTTTAGGCTTGACTATGCGGACTTGAACTATTGTCCCATTTGCAAGTCTTCCAGGTATGTTGTGGTAGACAACGGTATGGGTGAGAAGACACAGACCAAAATCCCCGTTAGTGTTCTTCGGTATATGCCAATCGTACCAAGACTTCAACGTCTTTTCATGGTCGAAGAGACGGCCAGACAGATGACATGGCACAAAACGGGCAAAAGAACCGAACTAGATGCAGATGGGAATCTGATGATTGTACACACATCGGATGGTGTTGCGTGGAAAAAGTTTGATGAATTACATGGTGACAAAGCGGCAGATCCGAGGCATCCTCGAGTCGGCATCAGCACGGATGGGTTCAGTGTGTTTGGTATGACGGCAGCCCAATACAGTTGTTGGCCCGTATTTGTCTTTCCACTCAATCTCCCCCCCGGACAGATTATGCAAAGAAAGAACATTTTCCTGACGTTGATAATTCCAGGGCCCAACTATCCGGGGAAAAATATGAATGTGTACATGCAACCGCTTAAGGACGAATTGCAAGAAGCCTGGGATAATGGGTTCAAGACATACGACGCCTATAGCAAACGGAACTTCATAATGCGTGTCTGGTACATGTACTCGACGCATGACTTGCCGGCGTATGCGCTATTCGTTGGCTGGTGTGTGCATGGAAGGTTCCCGTGCCCCACATGCAAGGGAGCTCTTGAGTTTCGTTGGCTTCAGGCCGGTCGCAAGTTTTCTTGCTTCGACATGCATAGACAGTTCCTGAATCCTCGCCATAAGTTCAGGAAAGACAAGAAGAACTTCATCAGAGGTAGAGTTGTCAAAAACTCTGCACCACCTGCATTGACAGGCCAACAGACCCTGGATCAGTTAAACGCTCTCGAGCCAGATCCAGAGCGTCCAGGGTACTTCAAGGGGTATAATTCTAAGCACGCCTGGACTCACAAAACATGCTTATGGGATCTGCCTTACTTCAAAGACCTCCTTTGCCCACACAACATCGACGTGATGCACACTGAGAAGAATATCGCCGAGGCACTTTTTGGTACATTGTTCGGCATAGATGGGAAGTCAAAGGATAATACTAAGGCTAGAGTCGATCTGGAGGCGCTATGTGATAGGCCGTTACAAAACATGAAAGAACCGAAAGGAAAGCAGAACTGGACGAAGCCAAAGGCATGGTTCAATCTTGGAAGGCCAGCTATGAGGGAAATTATCTTGTGGGTGAAAATGCAGTTGATGTTCCCCGATGGGTATGCAGCGAATCTACAGAGGGGAGCCAGTCTTGATAAATTGAAGATATTTGGTCTCAAGAGTCATGATTGGCACATATGGATTGAGCGGGTAATGCCGGTGATGTTGCGTGGCTTCATCCCTGAGGATGAATGGCTAGTACTGGCAGAACTCAGCTATTTCTTCCGTGTTCTTTGTGCGAAAGAACTATCGCCTGGCGTGCTAGAAGAAATGGAAGAGTTGGCGCCGGAGTTGATCTGCAAGTTAGAGAAGATCTTTCCACCGGGCTTCTTTAATCCAATGCAACATTTGATTTTGCATCTCCCGACCGAGGCAAGATTGGGGGGGCCCGTGCAAAATCGTTGGTGCTACCCAACTGAGAGGATGCAGAAGACGCTTCGACAAAAATGTAAAAATAAACGTAGAATTGAAGCATCGATGGCTGAGGCATTCATCACTGAGGAGGCGGCAAACTTCGTGACAGCACACTACGAAGCCAAAAATCGTCATTTGCATAATCCGAAGCCTCGGTACAATGCTGACGACCCTAAAAAGGGTGGATCCAACCTCAGCCTATTCAAAGGGAATCTCGCACCAGCCAGTGTTTCAAATCCAGTATCTTTGGATAACGAACAATGGCGGACCATTTCGTTGTATATCTTCAACAACCTGATAGAAGTGCGGCCGTACATCGAGTAAGTTCTCGGTACATAGTTTCGCAACTTCTATTTCCTTTGAACTGCTCTTATTCCTGGATATTTCATACAGTCGATACGTCGCCTTATTCTCGTATGGAGCGGTGATCCAAAAGGATTCTGTCGAAGAGTATGAGCTTCTCGCAAAGCAAGGAGGCGGCTATCCCGGTTTCATCTCTTGGTTCAAACAAACGGTAATTTCTATTAGACTTGTAGGCTAATTTGTAGGCGGCTATCCCGGTTTCATTCGCTAATTTGTGCGTAATGCAACAATCCTTTCATATTAAACTTGTAGGCTAATTCAGAGTCTATGGACGCCGAATTGAGACAAGTCGCTAATGGTTTTGACTATAAGGTCCGTTCATTTGACAAATACGACATCAACGGGTATCGCTTTCGTACCTATGGCAAAGAGCTATCTATGGCCGACCGAAAGTCTACAAATTGTTGTGTATCTGCTATCGGCGAAGGAGGTACCGAGTATTATGGGAGAGTTGAAGCAATTTATGAACTTCTATTCTATGGTGAAAACCCACCGAATGTCGTAGTCTTCAAATGTTATTGGTTTCAGCCGAAGGAGACTAGAAGGACTCATGAACATATAGGGCTAGTTGAAATCAACCAAAGCACCCATTTAGATGTTCCTGATGTCTATATTACGGCTCAACAGGCGACCCAAGTATTCTATCTACCGTGGGCCTGCCAAACTAATCCAAATCTGAAAGGTTGGGATGTCGTTTATGAAGTGCCGCCACGTGCTAGACTATCTCCCCCAAAGGAAGAGGATTATGAACCTCACATTAACCCAGACACATATGAAGGAGAATTCTTCCAAGAGACACGTCTTTCCAAAAAGCGTTTCAAGAACCGCTATACTTCACCCCAAAACATTGAAGTAGACAGCGACAGTGAATCCGACATCACCCCAGAGGAGGAACAAGAAGAGCCGGAACAAGAAGAGGTTACTGCTGCGGATGACCTGTCATTGCTTGACCGATTACGTCAAGGTGGCCTTCCACATGTTGATGCCACTGAACCCTATGAGCCCGTCATTGATTATAGTGATGATGATGATTATGCATTTATTGATGATACTGATCGAGATTATTAGTAGTGTCAGGTATTAAATTTTTTTATGTTGTACTTGATGATGATACACTTAAGTGATACACATATTATTATTCATGTCGGTCTTTTTTTATGTTGTACTAATTTCGTTTACTGTTTGTCATGGCAGGTGTTGAAAGATGGTGGGCGCTGGTCGGGAGCGCGCCAAGGCCCCTTCTTCGTCGGCGCGTGGTCTGAGGTCTTCCATTCCAGACGCACCTCTCCGCCGAGCGTTGCTGGACAGTATGGCCACACCGCCGGGCCCTTCTTCGTCGACCGCGGTGCCCAGCAGGGGACGAGGTAGGAAGAGAGGAGGTGGGGCACGTGGTCGCGGGAGAGGAGGTAGGGTGACTGCTACGGCGCCTTCCTCGCCGCCACCCCCAGCTGTTTCACCCGAGCACGTGACTGCTAGGGTGGACTCGTCCGAGGAGGAGGCTACACGGACTCCGGTCCACGAGCCTCCGGTCCACGGGTCTTGGGCCCACGAGCCTCGGGTCGACTGGCCTTCGGCCCACGAGAGTTCGGCCCACGAGACCCCGGAGGAGCACACGTCCGGATGGGGTACCTGGCCGGATCAGCCCGAGGAGCCGAGTGGCCATGCTGATGATGGCGGGGAGCCGACTGATCTTGAGGAGGAGGGGGGCACCGTCTACCAGCGTGGTGCTACACGGCTCCCGTCCGTGCCGGCGACCCGCGAGCAGAGGTGGTTGATTTTCCCTGATGGGGAGAGGTACGTAAGTGCATTTAATATTTTTGTACCTTCTGCATTCACGTTTCTTCAAATAACTAATGCGTTGGCCTTGTCATGCTGCAGGGGTTGGGACCACCATCATAGTGTCCGCCGGCCCAACTCCGTCCTTGGAGTTCTTTGCCGGCAAAACTTCCCGGGGTTTGTCACGTTGCCTGGTGAGGGTCGGCTTCCAGAGCTTGGATTGAGCTGGGAGCACTACGTGGCTGCCCCGGCCCCGCCGGATGAGATTATCGACGGTGTCGTGTGCGACACGAGGGCAGACATGGTGATCAGAAAGTTCTGGGTAATTTCTCCTTTACACATTTAAAAATCTTCAACTAGCTAGTTATTAATTGTACTAATCAATATTGTCTCATTTGATTGCAGACATTCTACAGGTGTGAGGAGGGATACGAGGAGGACGCGGCACATGTTATCGAGAACGTCTGCAAGCGCCTACTCCAGAACTTACGGCACGAGGCTCGGGTGCAGGCTGTTCGAGACTACTACGCCTTGCGTGGTATCAAGAAGACCAAGCCGGCGTGCCGCGATAAGTTCCTGAGTAAGGAGCAGTACATGAAGGTAATTCTTAAGGCCTTCTACTTAAGTTCCTTCATTTAGTAATTCTTAGCCGTAGCGCTCAAGTTTCTATTTGCTAACTTAGGCGCCTCCGAGATGGTGTGCGGATCGGATGGATTGTTGGGAGGTGTTGGTCGATGAGTGGTGCTCAAAAGAATGGCTAGCCCTCCACAACGAGGCCAAGGACAAACGTGCCCAAATGGAAGGTGTGCCACACCATCAAGGCAGCTCCAACTTATATCAGTTCGGGCGCAACTGGGTATGTGGTTTGCTTCATGATTCATGCAATTCATTCATCATGCTAGCTTGAGCCCTTTAATTACTAATTTACATTGTTTCTCTCTTTCAGGCACGCCACAATAAGGTGGATAAGGTGCCAGAGGTGTACGACCTGTATGCCATGGCCCACACTGCCTCTTTCAAGAAAGTCAAGGCTTTCTCTCAGTCTGACCTCGATGATGCAAACAACTTCACCAACATCTCCTCCCACAACAAGCTCGTGAGATATAGAGATGAGGGGAAGGCGAGGAAAGGGGAGGACTTTAACCCGAGCCAGGGTCCCATTGATCCAGAGCTGGTGATGATATCTGGTGGCGGGAGGTCCCATGGCTCCATAGCCATTGGAGATGGACTTATCCGTTGTCCTAGCACTCTCCCGGAGATCAAGGCGCGCCAGTCGAGCTCCGCTCCTGAGATAAGGCCTCGTGAACGGCCAGTGCAACTCGCCATCAAGGTTAGTGATACGTACTCAGTTATCTTTCTCCATTACATTGTGTGCGCTTCCATCAATGATTACAAATGGTCATGTGAGTGGTGTTGCAGGCTGCTATACAGAGTGAGAGAGATAGAACGGAGAAACTTCTGGCGGAGGCGGCGGAGAGGCAGCGGGAGTTGGAGGAGAGGACGACAAAGATGATGGAGGAGGAGAGGGCACGGAATGACATGCAGGCAAGGGCCATGTACGAGCTCCTTGTGGTAAGTTTCTTCTGCAGATTAGCCAAAACATTCATGTAGTGTTTGTCTCATTACTAACTAGTATGACTGAGTCGTCAAAACCAAATGTGCAGTCTGTGTGCGAGAAGACCGGTCAGACCGCTCCGCCGATGCCAGTGATTGCTCCTGGGACCACGGTGAGTTTAATTTGAATGGACATTACTTGCTAGTCTTAACATTTGAGTGTCATCATGCTAACAAGACATTGGAAATGATCTTTGGTGCAGCGTAACTCCAGACAAGCATCGCACGATCCTTCTCCAGCTACCGACACGAGCCAGCCCGCTCCTACACCTCCTGGATCTTGGTAAGTTTATCTAGTGTTTTGCTTAACACATGCATAAAGACCTAGACTTAGCTTTATTTCCTCCAATGCTTACCATAATGACCTAGACTTAGCTTCTTCTCCTCCAAAATGACTTAATAAGCTTACTGACCTCCAAAACCATCCATTTTACCTAAGTTAGCTCTAAAACGATCTGTACTTAGCTTACTTATGTCAAAAATTGCATAATTAGCTTAGTTAGCTCATAAACGATCCATTTTACCTAAGTTAGCTCTAAAATGACCCATTTTACCTAGGTTAGCTTATAAATGATCCAGTTCATCCAAGTTAGCTCAAAAATGACCCATTTTACCTAGATTAGCTCCTAAATGATCCATTTTACCTACGTTAGCTTTAAAATGACCCATTTCACCTAGGTTAACTCCAAAATGACACATCTTACCTAGGTTATCTCATAAACGATCCATTTCAACTAATTTAGCTCATAAACGATCCATTTCACCAAGTTAGCTAAAAAACGATCCATTTCACCTAAATTAGCTCTTAAATGATCCATTTCACCTAAGTTAGCTCAAAAAGATCCATTTCAACTAAATTAGCTCATAAATGATCCATTTCACCTAAGTTAGCTCAAAAACGATCCATTTCAACTAAGTTAGCTCATAAATGATCCATTTCACCTAAGTGAGCTAAAAACGATCCATTTCACCTTAGTTACCTCAAAAACGATCCATTTGACCTTAGTTAGCTCATAAACGACCCATTTCAACTAAGTTAGCTCATAAATGATCCATTTCACCTTAGCTAGCTCATAAACGACCCATTTCAACTTAGTTAGCTCATATATGATCCATTTCACGTAAGTTAGCTCATAAATGACATACTCTTCTTGTTCTACTCTTCTTGTTCTAGTCTTCTTCTTGTTCTACTCTTCTTGTTCTAGTCTTCTTATTCTAGTCACCTATTTCTAACTTTATTATTTTTCATTTTGCAGATTTCATTCACTTGACGTAAGCTTGCATAGATGGAGTGCTCCTTATCCCTTTCTCTGTTTCTTTTGTATCGTTGAACTATGCATGTATCGTTGGAATTATGCATGGAACTTGGTAGTTGGATGGAACTATGCATGGAACTTGGTAGTTGGATGGAACATATGTGATGAAGTTATGTGATGGAACTATGTATGATGGAACTATGCATGTTGGATATCTTATATGTTTGCTCTGTAATTGCCTTGTGAAATATATCTATATATGTCATATATATTTTCTGTGAAAATTGTTGGATTTAATAAAAAACAGAAAAAAGACCCAATATGCAGGCTCTTTGTCGTCTGCCACCGACGGCAACGGGCTCTTTGCCGTCTGCCGCGGACGGCAAAGAAGACACATGGCATCCAGCTGTGCTTCCTGGGAGCTGACCCATTTGGTCAGTTTGCCTACAGTCGCAGACGGCAAAGAGTAAACGATTTTGCCGTCAGTGGCGGACGGCAAAGGCCTGCCATGTAGTGACGTGTAGATGACATCATACGGCGGACGGCAAAGACACTAGAAAGTTTGCCGTCAGCGGCAGACGGCAAAGGCACTAGAAAGTTTGCCGTCAGCGGCGGACGGCAAAGGCCTGCCGTTAGCCACTTAACGGACCGATAGCGCAATTATTGCCGTCCGCTCTCTTTGCCGTCCGCGGCAGACGGCAAAGGGCCTTTGCCGTCAGCCGCCAGGAAGCAGACGGCAAAGTAGCTGTTTACCGTAGCCTACTTTGCCGGAACCTTTTGCCGTCCGCCGTTCATGCCTTTGCCGTCCGCCTTGGCAGACGGCAAAATAGCTGATTCCTGTAGTGTTGGTGATCCTGACATCGACCAAGATAATATGGACATTTTGGTCCTTGTTGATATGCTTCCAATTCTACCGCTATGTGAGTTTCTCAAACATAGTTATTAAGTAATTGATATTGTTTATTTCAAAATAGCTGACAACTTATTTCCATTGATAGCTTATTTTCATTCTTCAAATAACGTACGGAAGATGGTAGACAAAACCTACTACACCGATGGCACAAAATCAACTTATCAGGAGAAAGATCATCTTATCTCATTTATTATTGATGTTGAGAATTACAATATCAATTATAAAACTCCTGCACATTATGGTCAATACGTGCCACTAGTGCACGTGTTGAACTACGGTAACATCTATGGAGATGGCATGGTAAGATTTTTTACTATTACCACATCCGTGCCTCTTTTGCATAAATTCTTCTAAAGCTAAACTACATTGCTAACTACGATGTTATTACTATGTTTTTCAACAGAAAATCCCGAAGGATTGTGTGCCTCATCTCATGCTTCCGAAAGGTCACGTTGATATTATTAGCTTACGGCCAGGTCTGCCTAGGCTTCACTGTTGGGGAACGTAGTAATTCAAAAAAATTCCTACGATCACGCCAGATCTATCTAGGAGATGCATAGCAACGAGACGGGAAGAGTGTGTCCATGTACCCTCGTAGACCGAAACGAAAGTGTTTAGTAACGCAGTTGATGTAGTCGAACGTCTTCACGATCCAACCGATCCAAGTACCGAACGTACGGCACCTCCATGTTCAGCACACGTTCAACACGATGAGGTTCCTTGAGCTCTTGATCTAGTTGATGACGAGGGAGAGTTCCGTCAGCACGACGGAGTGTCTACGGTGTTGATGATGTGATCCATGCAAGGCTTCGCCTAAGCACTACGACAATATGACCGAGGTGGTAAACTGTGGAGGGGGCACTGCACATGGCTAAGAATAACTGTTGTATGTTCTAGGGCGCCCCCACACATATATATAGGTGGGAGGGAGAGGGGACAGACCAAGGGGCGCCCCAAGTGGGGCCGAATCCCACTTGGGCTCCTAACCTGGTTCGGCCAAGGGGGAAAGGAAGGAGGGGGAAGGGGAAGGAAGTAGGAATCCTACTTCATACTTTCCTTTTCCTCCTCTCCTTTCCTTTCCTCCCACCTTATCTTGGCCTACATGGGGCACACCAGCCCCTTAGGGGCTAGTCTGCCCCACTCTTGGCCCAATAAGGCCCATATCTTTCCCTGGCGAATTCCCGTAACTCCCCGGTACTTCGAAAAAATACCCGAATCACTCGGAACCATTCCGATGTCCGAATACCACCTTTCAATATATGAATATTTACCTCTCGACCATTTCGAGACTCCTCGTCATGTCCGTGATCTCATCCGGGACTCCGAACAAACTTCTGTCACCAAAACACATAACTCATAATACAAATCGTCATCGAACGTTAAGCGTGCGGACCCTACGGGTTCGAGAACTATGTAGACATGACCGAGACACATCTCCGGTCAATAACCAATAGCGGAACTTGGATGCTCATATTGGCTCCTACATATTCTACGAAGATCTTTATCGGTCAAACCGCATAAGAACATACGTTATTCCCTTTGTCATCGGTATGTTACATGCCCGAGATTCGATCATCGGAATCATCATACCTAGTTCAATCTCGTTACCGGCAAGTCTCTTTACTCGTTCCGTAATGCATCATCCCGTAACTAACTCATTAGTCACATTGCTTGCAAGGCTTATAGTGATGTGCATTACCGAGAGGGCCCAGAGATACCTCTCCGATACACGGAGTGACAAATCCTAATCTCGATCTATGCCAACCCAACAAACACCTTTGGAGATACCTTTAGAGCATCTTTATAATCACCCAGTTACGTTGTGACATTTGATATCACACAAGGTGTTCCTCTGGTATTCGGGAGTTGGATAATCTCATAGTCAAAGGAATATGTATAAGTCATGAAGAAAGCAATAGCAATAAAACTTAACGATCATTATGCTAAGCTAACGGATTGGTCGTGTCCATCACATCATTCTCTAATGATGTGATCCCGTTCATCAAATGACAACACATGTCCATGGTCAGGAAACTTAACCATCCTTGATTAGCGAGCTAGTCAAGTAGAGGCATACTAGGGACACTATGTTTTGTCTATGTATTCACACATGTACTAAGTTTCCGGTTAATACAATTCTAGCATGAATAATAAAAATTTATCATGATATAAGGAAATATAAATAAAACTTTATGATTGCCTCTAGGGCATATTTCCTTCAGTCTCCCACTTGCACTAGAGTCAATAATCTAGTTCACATCGCCATGTGATTTAACACGAATAGTTCAAATCACCATGTGATTAACACCCATAGTTCACATCGCCATGTGACCAACACTCAAAGGGTTTACTAGAGTCAATAATCTAGTTCACATCGCTATGTGATTAATACCAAAAGAGTACTTAGGTCTGATCATGTTTTGCTTGTGAGAGAGATTTAGTCAACGGATCTGCCATATTCAGATCCGTATGTATTTTGCAAATTTCTATGTCTACAATGCTCTGCACGGAGCTACACTAGCTAATTGCTCGCACTTTCAATATATATATATATCTGGACTGAGACTCAGAGTCATCCAGATCGGTGTCAAAGCTTGCATCGACGTAACTCTTTACGACGAACTCTTTATCACCTCCATAACCGAGAAAATATTTCCTTAGTCCTTTAAGGATAATTTTGACCGTTGTCTAGTGATCTACTCCTGGATCACTATTGTACCTTTTTGCCAAACTCATGGCAAGGTACACAATAGGTCCGGTATACAGCATGGCATACTTCATAGAACCTATGGCTGAGGCATAGGGAATGACTTTCATTCTCTTTCTATCTTCTGCCATGGTCGGGTTTTGAGTCTTACTCAACTTCATACCTTACAACTTAGGCAAGAATTACTTCATTGACTGATCCATTTTGAACTCCTTCAAAATCTAATCAAGGTATGTACTCATCGAAAGTCTTATCAAGCGTCTTGATCTATCTTTATAGATCTTGATGCCCAATATGCAAGTAGCTTCACTGAGGTCTTTTAAAAAAACTCCTTTCAAACACTCCTTTATGCTTTCCAAAAAATTCTACATCATTTCTGATCAACAATATGTCATTCACATATACTTATCAGAAAGGCTGTAGTGCTCCCACTCACTTTGTTGTAAATACAGGCTTCGCCGCAAGTCTGTATAAAACTATATGCTTTGATCAACTCATCAAAGCGTATATTCCAACTCCGAGATGCTTGCACCAGTCCATAGATGGATCGCTGGAGTTTGCACACTTTGTTAGCACCTTTAGGATCGACAAAACCTTTTGGTCGCATCATATACAACTCTTCTTTAAGAAATCCATTTAAGGAATGCAATTTTGACATCCATTTGCCAGATTTCATAAAATGCGGCAATTGCTAACATGATTCGGACAGACTTAAGCATCGATACGAGTGAGAAAAACTCATCGTAGTCAACACTTTGAACTTGTCGAAAACCGACAATTCGAGCTTTGTAGATAGTAACACTACTATCAGCGTCCGTCTTCCTCTTGAAGATCCATTTATTCTCAATGGTTTGCTGATCATCGGGCAAGTCCACCAAAGTCCATACTTTGTTCTCATACATGGATCCTATCTCATATTTCATGGCCTCAAATCATTTTGCGGAATCTGGGCTCATCATCGCTTCCTCATAGTTCATACGTTCGTCATGGTCTAGTAACATGATTTCCAGAAGAGGATTACCGTACCACTCATGTGCGGTACGTGCTCTGGTTGACCTACGAGGTTCAGTAGTAACTTGATCCAAAGTTTCATGATCATTACCATTAGCTTCCTCACTAGTTGGTGTAGGCATCACGGGAACAAATTTCTCTGATGAGATACTTTCCAAATTGAGAGACGGTACAATTACCTCATCAAGTTCTACTTTCCTCCCACTCACTTCTTTCGAGAGAAACTCCTTCTCTAGAAAGAATCCATTCTTATCAAGAAAGATCTTGCCTTCGGATATGTGATAGAAGGTGTACCCTATAGTTTCTTTTGGGTCTCCTATGAAGACTCACTTCTCCGATTTGGGTTCGAGCTTATCATGTTAAAACTTTTTCACATAAGCATCGCAACCCCAAATTTTAAGAAATGATAGCTTAGGTTTCTTGCCAAACCACTGTTCATACGGTGTCGTCAAAACGGATTTAGATTGTGCCCTATTTAACGTGAATGCAACTGTCTCTAATGCATAACCCCAAAACGATATTGGTAAATCGGTAAGAGACATCATAGATCGCACCATATCTAATAAAGTACGGTTATGACGTTCGAACACACAATTACGTTGTGGTGTTCCAGGTGGCGTGAGCAGTGAAACTATTTCACATTGTTTTAAATGAAGGCCAAAATCGTAACTCAAATATTCGCCTCCACGATCAGATCGTAGAAACTTTATTTTCTTGTTACAATGATTCTCCACTTCACTCTAAAATTCTTTGAACTTTTCAAATGTTTTAGACTTGTGTTTCATTAAGTAGATATACCCATATCTGCTCAAATCATCTGTGAAGGTCATAAAATAACGATACCCGCCACGAGCCTCAACACTCATTGGACCGCATACATCGGTATGTATTATTACCAATAAGTCAGTAGCTCGCTCCATTGTTCTGGAGAACGGAGTTTTAGTCATCTTGCCCATGAGGCATGGTTTGCAAGCATCAAATGATTCATAATAAAGTGATTCGAACAATCCATCTGCATGGAGTTTCTTCAGGTGCTTTATACCAATATGACCTAAACGGCAGTGCCACAAATATGTTGCACTATCATTATCAACTTTGCATCTTTTGGCATCAATATTATGAATATGTGTATCACACGATCGAGATTCAATAAACCATTCACATTGGGTGTAGGACCATTGAAGGTTTTATTCATGTAAACAGAATAACAATTATTCTCTGACTTAAATGAATAACCGTATTGCAATAAACATGATCTAATCATATTCATGCTCAACGCAAACACCAAATAACATTTATTTAGGTTCAACACTAATCGCGAAGGTAGAGGGAGTGTCTGATGGTGATCGTATCAACCTTGGAAACACTAACATCACACATCATCACTTCGCCCATAACTAGTCTCTGTTCATTGTACAACTCCTGTTTTTAGTTACTAATCTTAGCAACTGAACCGGTATCAAATACCTAGGGGTTACTATGAACACTAGTAAAATACACATCAATAACATGTATATCACATATACCTTTGTTCACTTCGCCATCCTTCTTATCCGCCAAGTATTTGGGGTAGTTCCGCTTCCAGTGACCATTTCCTTTGCAGTAGAAGCACTCAGTTTCAGGCTTGGGTTCAACTTTGGGCTTCTTCACGGGAGTGGCAACTTGCTTGCCATTCTTCTTGAAGTTCCCTTTCTCTCCCTTTGCCCTTTTCTTGAAACTAGTGGTCTTGTTCACCATCAACACTTGATGCTCTTTCTTGCTTTCTACCTTCGCCGATTTCAGCATCACGAAGAGCTCGGGAATCGTTTCGTCATCCCTTGCATATTATAGTTCATCACGAAGTTCCAGTAACTTGGTGATAATGACTAGAGAACTCTGTCAATCACTATCTTATCTGAAAGATTAACTCCCACTTGATTCAAGCGATTGTAGTACTCAGACATTCTGAGCACATACTCACTAGTTGAGCTATTCTCCTCCATCTTGTAGGCAAAGTATTTGTCAGAGGTCTCATACCTCTCGACACGGGCATAAGACTAAAATACTAATTTCATCTCTTGGAACATCTCATATGCTCCATGGCGTTCAAAACATTTTCGAAGTCCCGGTTCTAAGCCGTAAAGCATGGTGCACTAAACTATCAAGTAGTTATCATACCGAGCTTTGTCAAACGTTCATAACATCTACATCTGCTCCTGCAATAGGTTTTTCACCTAGCGGTGCATCAAGGACATAATTCTTCTGTGCAGCAATGACGATAATCCTCACATCACGGACCAAGTCCTCATCATTGCTACTATCATCTTTCAACTTATTTTTCTCTCGGAACATATCAAAAAATTAAACGGGGAGCTATATCGCGAGCTATTGATCTACAACATAATTTGCAAATACTATCAAGACTAAGTTCATGATGAATTAAAGTTCAATTAATCATATTACTTAAGAACTCCCACTTAGATAGACATCCCTCGAGTCATCTAAATGATGACGTGATCCATATCAACTAAACCATGTCTGATCATCACGTGAGATGGAGTAGTTTTCAATGGTGAACATCTCTATGTTGATCATATCTACTATATGATTCACGCTCGACCTTTCGGTCTCAGTTTTCCAAGGCCATATCTGTATATGCTAGGCTTGTCAAGTTTAACCCGAGTATTCTGCATGTGCAAAACTGGCTTGCACCCGTTGTATGTGAACGTAGAGCTTATCACACCCGATCATCATGTGGTGTCTCGGCACGACGAACTGTAGCAATGGTGCATAGTCAGGGAGAACACTTATACCTTGAAATTTAGTGAGGGATTATCTTATAATGCTACCGCCGTACTAAGCAAAATAAGATGCATAAAAAGATAAACATCACATGCAATCAAAATATGTGACATGATATGGCCATCATCATCTTGTGCCTTTGATCTCCATCTCCAAAGCACCGTCATGATCTCCATCGTCACCGGCTTGACACCTTGATCTCCATCGTAGCGTCGTTGTCGTCTCACCAACTGTTTCTTCCACGACTATCGCTACCGCTTAGTGATAAAGTAAAGCAATTACATGGCGATTGCATTTCATACAATAACGCGACAACCATAAGGCTCCTGCCAGTTGCCGATAACTTTTACAAAACATGATCATCTCATACAACAATTTAGATCTCATCACGTCTTGACCATATCACATCACAACATGCCCTGCCAAAACAAGTTAGATGTTCTGTACTTTGTTGTTGCAAGTTTTACGTGACCCTAGCAGCCACGTAAAACTTGCAGCAACAAAGTAGAGAACATCTAACTTGTTTTTGCAGGGCATGTTGTGATGTGATATGGTCAAGACGTGATGAGATATAAATTGTTGTATGAGATGATCATGTTTTGTAGAAGTTATCGGCAACTGGCAGGAGCCTTATGGTTGTCGCGTTATTGTACGAAATGCAATCGCCATGTAATTTCTTTACTTTATCACTAAGCGGTAGCGATAGTCGTGGAAGAAACACTTGACCTGGCTCATGATGGGGAACATAGTAATTCAAAGAAATTCCTACGATCACGCAAGATCTATCTAGGAGATGCATAGCAACGAGACGGGAAGAGTGTGTCCACGTACCCTCGTAGACCGAAAGCGGAAGCGTTTAGTAACGCGGTTGATGTAGTCGAACGTCTTCACGATCCAACCGATCCAAGTACCAAACGTACGGCACCTCCGTGTTCAGCACACGTTCAGCACGATGACGTCCCTTGAGCTCTTGATCCAGTTGAGGACGAGGGAGAGTTCCGTCAGCACGACGGCATGTCGACGGTGTTGATGATGTGATCCGCGCAGGGCTTCGCCTAAGCACTACGACAATATGACCGAGGTGGTAAACTGTGACGGGGGGCACCGCACACGGCTAAGAATAACTGTTGTATGTTCTAGGGCGCCCTCCCACACATATATATAGGTGGGAGGGAGAGGGGAGAGACCAAGGGGCGCCCCAAGTGGGGCCGAATCCCACTTGGGCTCTTTCCATGGTTCGGCCTACCCCTTCCTTGTATAGGACAAGGGGGGAAGGAAGGAGGGGGGAGGGGAAGGAAGTAGGAGTCCTACTTCACACTTTCCTTTTCCTCCTCTCCTTTCCTTTCCTCCCACCTTATCTTGGCCTACATGGGGCGCACCAGCCCCTTAGGGGCTGGTCTGTCCCACTCTTGGCCCAATAAGGCACATATCTTTCGCCGGCGAATTCCCGTAACTCCCCGGTACTTCGATAAAATACCTTAATCACTCGGAACCATTCCGATGTCCGAATATACCACCTTCCAATATATGAATCTTTACCTCTCAACCATTTCGAGACTCCTCATCATGTCCGTGATATCATCCGGGACTCCAAACAAACTTCGGTCGCCAAAACACATAACTCATAATACAAATCATCATCGAACGTTAAGCGTGCGGACCTTACGGGTTCGGGAACTATGTAGACATGACCGAGACACATCTCCGGTCAATAACAAATAGTGGAACCTGGATGCTCATATTGGCTCCTACATATTCTACGAAGAGCTTTATCGGTCAAACCGCATAACAACATACGTTATTCCCTTTGTCATCGGTATGTTACTTGCCCGAGATTCGATCGTCGGTAGCATCATACCTAGTTCAATCTCGTCATCGGCAAGTCTCTTTACTCGTTCCGTAATGCATCATCCTGTAACTAACTCATTAGTCACATTGCTTGCAAGGCTTATAGTGATGTGCATTACCGAGTGGGCCCAGAGATACCTCTCCGATAGACGGAGTGACAAATCCTAATCTCGATCTATGCCAACCCAACAAACACCTTCGGAGACACCTGTAGAGCATCTTTATAATCATGCAGTTATGTTGTGTCGTTTGATAGCACACAAGGTGTTCCTCCGGTATTCGGGAGTTGCATAATCTAATAGTCAAAGGAATATGTATAAGTCATGAAGAAAGCAATAGCAATAAAACTTAACGATCATTATGCTAAGCTAGCGGATGGGTCTTGTCCATCACATCATTCTCTAATGATGTGATCCCGTTCATCAAATGACAACACATGTCCATGGTCAGGAAACTTAACCATCCTTGATGAGCGAGCTAGTCAAGTAGAGGCATACTAGGGACACTCTGTTTTGCTATGTATTCACACATGTACTAAGTTTCCAGTTAATACAATTGTAGCATGAATAATAAACATTTATCATGATATAAGGAAATATAAATAACAACTTTATTATTGCCTCTAGGGCATATTTCCTTCATTCACTGCTGTTCATACCGGATTTCTAAAACCGATGAAAGTACTATATATAAAACCTATACAAATACAGCGACAATAAGCTGCATTTCAAAAAATATAGGAAAATTTAGCAGTAGTGCTTTTCAGAAGAAACGCTACAGCTACTTACTATTATCAACATCGCTTCTCATTACCAAGTGCTACTGCTAACTAGGTATAGCAGTAGCGCTGGAAAACCAGCGCTACTACTACCAGTTAGCTATAGCGCCTTACTGGTAGCGCTTGTACAAGTGCTACTACTAGCTATAAAACAAGCGCTTCTACTAGGGTTATCCCTAGTAGTGCATGCATCTTCCTTGGAGCTCATCTCTAGCAGACCCTTTATATAGCATACCTTTATAGAGTGTTTACAGTTCGCGGCTGTCTTCAGATGCAGGCCGAAAATAGCCGTGGTAGAATAGTAATCGAATATGAATCCGCAAAATTTGAACTCACACATTCGCGCGAGAAATTGAACTAGTTCAGTAGAACTACTAGAACTTAATCACTTTTAAAATTCACACAAAGTAGAATTTTTACAACCAATATTTGGAGGAGTAGGTGCCACCGTAACACTAATTACAAAATTGGGATCACCAGAGCCGGGGAGATTGTGCCGACCTGCGGCGGCGGAGGATATCAGTCCTCGTCGTCGGAGACGAGGTCGGCGTAGACCTCGTCCTGCTTCTTGGCTATGAGGCGCCACTCTTCCATGTTTGCCGCAAACTCCCGCTCCGCCGCAACCCCCTGCTCGAGGAAGATTCTGTCGATGTCGGCGTCCCGTCGAAAGCGCTACTCCGCCTCGTCCTCCTCCTCCTCCCATGTCGTCCATGAGGCCTCCGCCGGCGGGAGGTAATTGATACGTCTTCAACGTATCACTCCGCCAGGTGACCCGCCAAACTCTTGACAGTTACTCTTTTCAATAAGACCCTGAACTTGTCAAGGTTAAAACGGTGGCCTTTGTCACGTGAGAGCCGGCTTACAGAGAGCTCAGATAAACTCACCTATTGTCATAGTCTCTTCGCTATGTGTCCCGGTCGTACTCTTAACAGTCAATCTTTGCCATAAGACCCTGAACTAGTTAAAGTTAAAACGACAGATTTATGTCACGTGAGAGCTGGCTTACGGGATAATTTTTTTTTCATAAACCAAATTTCTAGTCCTATTACGTTTCTGGTTTATAGATTTTAAGTCGCCAGGACAAAATTGCCTTGAATAAATTCATGTCACAATCTACAGGGTAATACCCATGCTGATTTACAATAGTGTCAGTGTCGTTATGATACCCTTGCATATTCACATATTCATAGTTTTTTATAACCCATTCTGGTTATAGACTTTTAAGTCGCCAGAAGTATATTTTGTAGGGTACCATCACCCGCCCTGGCTTAAACCGCCAGGGTGCATCTTGTTTCAATGTGTGCAGGAACACTGGAAATAATGTTATCATCAGAAGAGTCGATGATATTTTCTACAAACTTATCAGTCGCACATCAAATATTTCCTCGGCAGTTTTAAACGATAAACATGCACGATGTCATGGCAGATCATTGTTTCAACTAGCCTATTACAAGGCTTCATCACAGCCCAAAAGAATAAGTGTTTTTGCATTAAGGTTTAAGCCGTAGTTTAAAGGCCGGTCCTTGGATCCGTTGTCTTGCTGTTGAAGATTTCGGGTTATCCTGCGCCGGTTCTTCTTCTTCATCATCCATTGGCTAGAAATCAGGTGATGTCTAGTTGATGCCGGTTACAACCTTGAATACAGCCTCATCGTCTATGAGTGTGGATGGATCAATATCAGGAGCAAAAGTGTGCTTACGTACTAGGGGATGAGTTCTACAATTTCATAGGCCAACACGGTCACTTTTTGAGTTTTCCTTGGTGTAAGCCGCCTGATATTTGGACAAATCTGTTTCTTCAGCCAACTTACTCGCCAAGGGGCTCATTTCCCTTACGCATTTCGCAAAGTCCTCTACAGCAAAGGGAGACCCGTCTTCTTTCAAGCTTGGACAATGAGTAGCTAATTCTTCTGGGTCTAGTTCTGCTTGCCATGCCTTTGCCCGGCTTAGAGCAGTAATAGCACCAGCTCTGGCGGCTGATCGCTTTATCTATTTGATTCTTTCGGGCAGGACAGATAATTTGTCCAAAACTTCCCGGATAAGCGCAGGTGATTGTTTTTTCACTGAGATAGCGCATATGGCTCGTTGAGCGCCGGTGTACAACTGCTCTACAAAGGTGTATGCAGCTTTGAGCTTCACGCGCATGTCTTGGCCAAGATTGGAACTCCTGGGACCTGTTGAACAAATATATTGGTAAGTTTGCAGGCGGGTTACAGTGCATTGATGATGAAACATTGAAGTACCATGTCACTTACCAAATATGGCGGCTGTCATACTGTTAATTTGTCGTTTCAAGCCAGATAATTCTTCGGTCACCGGCTTAAGAGCAGCTTCAGCGTCTTCAGCCCATTTTAACAGAGCCGCCTTCTCAGTCTCCTAGCCGGTTCTCTCAGCGCTGAAGTCCTTTTTCAAGTTTTCGTTCTCTTATAAGGCAGCTTTCAGTTCTGATTTGGCCTTTGAAGTTTCTGATTGTTAGGTCTTGATGTTCTGCCGCAGGTCAACGACTTGAGATTCTTTCATACTTAATTAAGCCTGAAACAAGACAAGCAGCATTTTGAGGTTATGATAATCATTTTATTGAAGTCCCAAGCATAATACAAGTATTTTACTTGGCACTTGGGGGCTAACGCAGGTCATCTTTTTTGCATACGAATATTTAATGACCCGGCCCAATCTTTCAATTTGAGCCGACCCATGGGAGCTACACATGCAGATTTCATTAAACACGATCTATAGTCCCGGTTTAACTATCCAGATTAAGCCGGCCCTTGGGGACTACTCATTTTGACTCAGCAAATATAAACTGATATGGAGAAGTTACAAGGTTGAAGATACTATTTAAGTCTACAGCATGTTCAATTCTTTCATATCCAGTAGACTTGGCGGCTGACATATACTCATATGAGAAGGATTTTTTAGTGTTTACCTCAAAGCGCTCCTTCATCAAATTAACCAGGCCAGCTTCAAAGTCACAGCTGGTATGAAGGCGGTTCAAATAGCCTGCATGAATCTCATGGGCGTTAAACTGGGCATAGCTCTCCAAGTCCAACTTCCACTTGCCTTTATCAGCAGCTAAGAATTCTTCCTTGGCGTTGTGTTTGGATAAGACAATGGGGTTCCCTGGTTCTGTGTAAGCAGTCCCAGTAACAACAACGTCTTCAGCTTCGTCTTCAGCAGGCTGTGCAGGACTTGGCGGCTTAGCATTGGACGGGTCAACATCCATGGGATCTATTGTGATGTTGTAATCCTCTGGCGGTGGGTCGTCAGCGGTAGCGTTAGGAATTTGATGAGAAGCTTCTGACATAGTTTGCTTCTCTGGTTCAGTAGTGTTGGCGACTTCGGCCGGCTTATTTACCTTCTGCTTCTTACTGGGTTTTGCTATACCGCTGAAAATAAGACATGTAAGTATGTTAGCATATCAGTGCATAAGAGTGAAGATAAGGAAAATCTAATGTTCTCACCCAGGAGGGACTTTGAAAAGAGGAATTTGAGTCCCAGTAGAGTCGCCGGAGGAGGAGTGAGAGGTACCCTGATAATTCGAGTCGGAAGGATTCAGTGGGTGATGGATAAGACCTGCTTTTGGAAATAAGTGAGTTGAGATCTGAGGCACCTCTTTCTGGCGTTTACGAGGGTCTGGTGTATTCGGTATGCTGGAGGAAAGTTCTCCACCTCCGCTATTCCGAGTTGTACACTACTAGAAAAAGGGCTATAGATGGGATTGACACTAATGGCGCACCAGACAAGCGGTGCGCCATTAGTATATACTAATGGCGCACCACCTTCTGATACGCCATTAGAGTTGAAACTACTAATGGCGCACCAGGCGCAGGGTGCGCCATTAGTATAAAAATATATATTTTTAACTAGTGCGCCTGTCCAAACATACTAATGGCGCATCCAGACACAGTGCGCCATTACTAGTTGTAACTAGTAATGGCGCACCTGGCCCAGGGTGCGCCATTAGTATAAAAAATTTTTTTAACTAGTGCGCCTGTCCAAACATACTAATGGCGCATCCAGACACAGTGCGCCATTACTAGTTGTAACTAGTAATGGCACACCTGTCCCAGGGTGCGCCATTAGTATCAAAAAAAAAATTTAACTAGTGCGCCTGTCCAAACATACTAATGGCGCATCCAGACACAGTGCGCCATTACTAGTTGTAACTAGTAATGGCGCACCTGGCCCAGTGTGCGCCATTAGTATAAAAAGTTTTTTTTAACTAGTGCGCCTGTCCAAACATACTAATGGCGCACCACCAGAAGGTGCGCCATTAGTAACCTGGATTACTAATGGCGCATCTAGAGTTGGTGCGCCATTAGTAAGTGGGCAGCAACAAGATATTTTGGATAGCCTCTCGTACCCACACTCACTTTCTCCCCACTTCATTCTCTCCACCTCCTCCTTGTCTCGGGTGCCTCCTCTTTTTCACCTCATTTCCACCATAGATTCATTCAATTTAAGTGGTTAAATTACCTTGTTTTGATAGGTAAGTAAGGGGGGAAGCTATATTTATGTTGTTCTCCCTACAACAATGTGCACATGCACTTTTTATGGCCTAGCTAGATCTATGTATGTTCGTGGTGTTGCATATGTTTGTGGTGTTGCATATGTGTTTGTGTTTGGAGGTGTACCGGTATTTGAAATGCGATAGTTGCCAATATTTTGCCGTTATGTTGATTCATTTCCGTTTCGGCGAGAATTTTGGCATTAAGCATTCTTTTTGGTCCTATTTTTAGGGAAAGTCATGCCAAATTTTTTCTTGGTTCTAAAATATCGTTTTGCTCTACCCCGCAGGCGACCATGGTCCGCATGATGACCGAAGGCATCGTGAATAGGTTTTTGAGGTCCGCGAAGGCCGAGATGCTTCAAAAGAACGAGACGGAGATAAGATGTCCGTGTCGAAGATGCAAGCTGAAGAGCCTTATTGCGGACCCGGAATCCTGGCAGGTGCGGGACCACCTGCTCTTGCGTGGTTTCATGGATGGCTATCGGTGGCAAGGTGACGAAGATGACTACGAAGTCATCCATGGGGGCCGGGCAAGAAATGAGGAAGGGCAGCAAGACAACCACCGCGGCTCGGCCGGGCGAGAAGACGAAGAATCCCCAGGAGATGATCACGACGGTGATGCTGTACACAGTCATCATGTAGAAGATGCAGGACATGATGATGAGGAAGATGCCGGAGCAGACGACGGGCATGATCATGAAGATGATGATGCCGGCGGAGCAGACGACGCTGGACCATCGATGGGCTAGGTGCAGGACCCTCATATTCAAGAGCTGCTTCTCAAGCAGACGGATAACGCAAGAGCTGCCGCACGAGAGAAAGCCAAGATGGATCAACTTGAGTTAGACGCGGTTACTCCATTGTATGAAGGATGCAGGCCCGAGGATACCCGCCTGAAAGTAACGCTCATGGCTCTGGAGATGAAGGTAAAACACAAATTGACCGACGCATGCTTCGACGAGTACATGTCATTCTGGCACGAACGTCTTCCCAAGGGGAACAAGTGCCCGACCAGTTTGGAGGAGGCGAAGAAAATCGTGTGTCCTCTGGATTTACCGCACGTGAAATACCATGTGTGCATGAACAATTGCATCATTTATCGGGACGAGCACGCGGAGTCTACCATATGTCCGGTGTGCGGCGTCACTCGATACAAGAAGAGGAAGAAAGCTCCTCGAAAAGTGGTGTCGTAATTTCCGATCACTCCTCGTCTGCAGCGGTATTTCGCGGACCCTAAGGTAGCAAAGCTCCTGCGTTGGCACGCGGATAGGGAGGAGAAGAAGCGAGAAGATGACGCAAATGATTCGGAGATAGATAAAAAAGACAAGATGCTGAGTCACCCTAAGGATGCGAGCCAGTGGCAAGCGTTGAACTTCGAAGACCTAGAATTTGGGAACGATCCAAGGAACATCGTGCTGGGCGCGAGCACCGATGGAGTCAATCCGTTTGGCAGCCAGAGAAGCACACATAGCACCTGGCATGTGTTTGTGTGGATGTACAACCTTCCCCCCTGGTTGTGCATGAAGAGGAAGTACATTCACATGAGTATGCTAATTGAAGGACCGAAACAACCAGGGAACGACATCAATCTGTATTTGGGGCTGCTGAAAGAGGAGCTTGACACGCTGTGGAAAACGCCAGCCAATACGTGGGACGCCGCAGAGAAAGAATATTTCCCTATGAGAGCCGCGCTGCTCACGACGGTGCACGACTATCTCGGTTACGGATATCTCGCGGGGCAGGTGGTCCACGGATTTTCTGGATGCGTCAGGTGCATGGATGACACAACGTATCGCCAGCTAGATAGAGATCCCGGGTCTTCGAAAACCGTGTTCATGGGACATCGAAGGTGGCTTCGCGACGATGACCCGTGGAGAAAACGCAAGGATCTATTCGATGGTGAAACCGAACCCCGAGGACGCCCGCGTACGAGGAGCGGCGAGGAAATAGACAAGCTGTTGAAAAATTGGAAAGACTGCCCACTGCCGGGAAAGAAGCAAAAGGTGCCAGAGCCGGGAAAGAAGCGAAAGGCGCCAGAGCCGCTGCTGAAGGTATGGAAAACGAGGTCTGTTTTCTGGGACTTGCCGTACTGGAAGATCCACCGTGTGCCTCACAGCCTTGATGTCATGCATATCACGAAGAACGTGTGCGAGAGTCTGCTTGGTACCCTGCTCAACATGCCAGAGAGGACCAAAGATGGGCCGAAAGCAAGGGCAGACTTGAAATCAATGGGCATCAGGAAGGAGCTTCACGCTATATATGATGATGATGATGATGATGAGGCGAAGCAGGACACGGAAAGTCGTCGCAAAGGCAAAAAGGCCAAGAAGACCGGAAATGACTACCCTCCCGCGTGCTTCACTCTAAGTCAGGAGGAGATCGAGCAGTTTTTCACCTGCCTCGTAGGAGTAAAACTTCCTTACAGTTACGCGGGGAAGATAAGCAGATACCTAGACCTAGCGAAGCTGATGTTCAGCGGGATGAAGTCTCACGACTGTCACGTGCTGATGACGCAGATACTTCCAGTTGCAATCCGTGGGATCATGGACGCGCACGTCCGTGAAACGCTATTTGGCCTATGCAACTTTTTCGACGTCATCTCTCGGAAGTCTGTTGGCATGAGGCAACTCAGAAGGCTACAGGAAGAGATCGTGGTGATACTATGCGAGCTTGAGATGTACTTCCCGCCCGCATTCTTCGACGTTATGGTGCATCTGCTGGTCCATATCGTGGACGATATCATCCAACTCGGGCCGACGTTCCTGCACAGCATGATGCCGTTCGAAAGGATGAATGGTGTCATCAAAGGATACGTTCGCAGCATGTCATGTCCAGAGGGAAGCATAGCTAGGGGCTTTCTGACCGAAGAGTGCATCTCCTACTGCACGAATTATCTAGGCATCGAGAACCCCGTTGGTCTGCCCGTCAACAGGCACCTCGACAGGCTCGCTGGATGGGGTCACCGTGAGGGTCGCCGCGAAATGCATGTCGACTTCGAGGGTCGACTCGCCGACTTTGAAAGAGCAAACCTAGTCGCGCTACAACACATAGACGTGGTCGATCCTTGGGTGGTAGAGCACAAAACCTTTATTAAGAAGACGTACAATGACCGAGGCCAACAGAGGACGGACGGAGATATACTCAAAGAGCACAACTCATGTTTCACGCGTTGGTTCAAGCAGAAGCTTCTGTCGTACCCTTTACATGAGGATTCTTCCGCGGAAGAACAACTCATATTCGCCTTGTCACAGGGCGCCGAGCACAACCTGATGACCTATGAGGCGTACGATATCAACGGCTACACATTCTACACCGAGGCCAAGGACATGAAGAGCGATGGTTATCAGAACTCCGGGGTAACGATGGAATCCTACACCGGTAACGACAAGGACAGATACTACGGAAGGATCGAGGAGATCTGGGAGCTGAGCTACGCTGGAGAGAAGGTCCCGATGTTCCGTGTCAGATGGGCCAAGAGCGTCCTAAAAGAAGACCGGTATTTCACCACCATGGTTATACCCGAAGCCAAATCCAAGACCGCAGGCGCAAACGTCACCGCGAAAAATGAGCCATGGGTACTGGCTTCCCAAGTGGACCAATGCTTCTTCATTACCGACCCGTCAATTTTCCGTGAATTTTAGCATGACTTTGCTAAAAATAGGACATATGGGGTACTTGTGACTAATGCATGGGCCGGGGTATCTTAGTAGGTAATTAAGTAGGATCAAGTGCCCCGGCGTACTTGTGACTAATGCATGGCTTTTAGGATGCCTCGGTGTCGATAAAAACCGAAATGATGAAAGCTTAGGCTTTTAGGGTGCCTCGGCGTCGAAAAACCCTCAATGATAAAAGCTTAGCTTTTAGGATGCCTCGGGGTCGACAAACCCTAAATGATGAGACCATGATCTTGTTCCTTGACAATAACCAACTTTTTGACCAAACTTTGTTCCTATTTAGAGAGAAACATGGCCAACAACGATGAGGCCGGGGGTTCGGGCGTCGACAAGCCATTCTGGAAGCTGTCCCAGGAGATGGAGGAACAACCTCACTTGTATGAGGACGCCGCCTTCCCCACAGATCCTGAGACCACTGATGGTACCGCCGAGGATGACCCCACTGATGCCACCACTGATGGTGCCGCCGAGGATGCCACCACTGATGATGGCGGCGCACGCACAGATGGCAGCCAACCGAAGAGGCAACGGAAGGACCGGCGCCCGACCGTGCTCCGCACCCTCAAAGAGGAAGTTACTGAAGTGGACTCCGACGGGAATCCAACGGCGCCCGAACGAATAGTCAAGGGGTACTCGCTTCAGCTCGGGTGCATTCTCCGGAGCACCGTCTCGATCAACACCGAGAACCTGAGGCATCCTGACCGAGGGAATTTGCGCAACCTCCTCTTCACGAAGTTGCACGAACGATACAAGTTCCCCGCTGAATTTGAAAACACAAGCCTCAAAGGGAATAAAGTGAACAATGCTGCCCTCACGAAGATGAGCAAGGCCCTGTCTACTTGGAAAAGCAATGTGAAGAGAATGATCGAGAAAGGTGAGAGTTATGAGAAGATCAAGGAGAAAAATCCTTCGATCACCGAAGATGACTACAACGACTTCAAGATCAATTGCTCGAGCACCGCAAACTCCGAATCAAGTAAGTGGGGGAAAGAAATGCGGGAGCTGAACTTAGGGGAACACACACTCGGTCCCGGCGGTTACAGAGTGGCGGAGCCTATATGGGACAAGGAGGAGGCGGACCGTGCCGAGCAAGGCCTACCGCCCCTCTTCGATAAATACGGTGACAAGCAGACCAGGAACTTTGTCAGGGCCCGGTACAAGAAGGACCCGAAAACAAAGGAGCTTACCACGGATCCGAAGACCAGGGCGCTTGAGCTTGTTCTGGTAAGGAATACACCCCCTCGTAATTAGCTCCATATGGTTGCATTCTAATTAATGAAGCCAAATTTCTAAATGGTTCACATTCCTTCCGCAGGCGACTGAAAGCAGTAGCGCAGGGTCGACTAAGAGCAACCCTTGGGACACCACTCTAAATAGGGCGTTGAATGTAATGAAGAACAAGGATAAGCTCAGTAAGCCGACGTCAGCTGGTCGTGTGGCCGGCAAAGGCTTGTCGACAAAATGGTCGTCATACTATGACACTGCTGGGCGAAAGGAGAAAAAGACCAGCTCGGAAAGCCAGGCGCGCGAGGTTCAAGAACTCAGGGCACAGGTGGCGCGGATTCCGGAGATTGTCCAAGAGCAAGTGCAACAACAACTCGGAGCGACGATCACCGCCATTGTGCCTACCTTGATCCAGGGGATTAGTGCGTGGATTGCGGGCGGCCAATAGGGGCCGCCCCCGATTCCTAGCTTCACGGCCAGCAACTCGCACAACGTGATGGCGGGGCCATTGGTGTCTCCGACGCCGGCACGGGAGCTTAATGCACCCGGGTGTACGCCGGCCGGCACCTCTGCAGCAAGCGGCCCCTCCATCAACTGCACGCCCGCCGTTGGCGGTGCCTCGACATTAGCCGAGCTCGACGCCATCATCAGGGTAACTAATTAAGCCTCTCTCGGCCGAGGACTTCATCTCCTTGCCTTTGACTGGGCATCCCTAACGCCCTACATGTTTTCGCAGGGCGCCGCCGACGTTCCGTGCACTCTCCTGCACTTCGTGAACAACGAGTTGGTCGATGTCGCCAAGGGAAAAATCGTTCAACCGGGCAACCCCTTGTTCCACGGTACCCAGATGCCACCCAACTTGTTTAGGGTTCAACTGGTTCGGGTGCTGCCAGGCTGCGACGAGGTGTTACCTCCGATTCGACCCATGGGGGCCGACGATGATGACGTGATGAACCTCAGCGCCTGCCTGAGCTGGCCCCTGCTTTGGCCGAAGAGCCAGATTCGTTTGGGGGCGGGGGACACCACCCCAAAGACAACACCGCCAGTCGTGCCGGCGCCAAGTCGGCCCCATAGCAAGACCGCCGCAACGGTGCCGGACATCCCTATGCCACTGGATCCAAACATGCATATGGCACAGGATCAGAACGACGACGACGACGATACATTTTCCGACGTCGATCAGTACTTTGCCGATCATGGGGATGGTGGCGACTTCATGGGGCCTCCTTCTCAAGAACCCAACCCAACAAAAGACGTGTGCGAAATTTTGGGGCACTCTTTGAGGTTCTTTGTGTTGGATTGAATATTATGAATCGGAAGTTGTTTGATGCATATCATATAATTGACCCACGGATACTTGTGGTGGCATTGGAGTATCTAGGTGACATTAGGGTTGATTGATGTGTGTCATATGGTGTGATTTTACTACGAACTCTAGGGCTGTTTGTGACACTTATAGGAATAGCTCAATGGATTGATCGGAAAGAATATCTGTGAGGTAGTTTCGTACCCTACAAGCAATTTCATCTTATGTTCTCCGCAATGGGAACTTTGGAGTGACTTTTGTCGCACGTTGAGGGATTTCCATATGATCTAATTATGTTATCATTGTTGAAAGAACTTGCACTAGTGAAAGTATGAACCCTGGACCTTGTTTTCAAGCATTGCAATACCGTTTTTGCTCACTTTTGTTATTTGCTACCTTGCTGTTTTTATATTTTTAGATTACAAAAACCTATATCTACCATCCATATTGCACTTGTATCACCATCTCTTCGCCGAATTAGTGCACCCATACAATTTACAATTGTATTGGGTGTGTTGGGGACACAAGAGACTCTTTGTTATTTGGTTGCAGCGTTGTTTGAGAGAGACCATCTTCATCCTATGCCTCCTACAGATTGATAAACCTTAGATCATCCACTTGAGGGAAATTTGCTACTGTCCTACAAAACTCTGCACTTGAAGGCCCAACACGAGTCTAGAAGAAGAAGGTTGCGTAGTAGACATCAGTAATCCTCCGGCCCGATGACGCCCCGTCGCTCCGACTCCGCCTCCGGCTCCTTCGCCACGCGGAGCCGCAGGAGGTCCTCCGGCTCTCTTTTGACCAGCGTGAGCGGCGTCCGCGAGCTCGAGGCACCGGCAAAGGAGCTGCCCGTGGCGGAGGAGGGGGAGGATCCTCGCGGCCGAGGAGCGCCTGTCTGCGGTCGTACTCCTCCGTCTCGTGGCGGAGGAGCGACGGCGGCGGCGAGAACCCGTTGTTGGTGTACCTACGGGCGCTCATTTTCCTCGCGCCATCGGTGGTGACGCACTGCCTCCGCTCAGGGTCGTTGCCACTGCTGGCGCCGCGGCCCGTCGACCACATTCCGTGCCACATCGAGATGGGACAGGGGGATTCGAAGTCGCCGGCGGCAAGAAATCGAGAGGGGGGGGGGTTGGGAATTGCGGCGGCACGCGGATAGGGTTTCAACCTGTATTTCAGCCACAAATCCTTGCATATACTGCGCGGGAGGGCGGTTTGCAGGCCACCGATAAAAAATTTACGGGCCAGATAACTATACGGGCTCTGGCCTGGCCCAAAAATCAGGCCAAACTCGTATGGTCGCGGGAATTTTACGGGCCGCCCCGTTTTAAGAGGTCTACTAGAGATGCTCTTAAGTGTGGACTACTTTTGGAATCTCATCTACAATGGATACTGTGGCTAGACCCGTCCCTCTCACCTACTGTGGTCGTTACTGCCCGGACCCCAGGCGGAGTACGCAAGTCAAGTCTACTCTCTTCGGTCTAGATCTAAATCTGCAAAGCTTTAAAGGCTGATCGACAGTCTGATGGTCTTCGTGCTCATTGATCTTCTACTTGCATAGTACTTCCTTGGTCCCATATTGTAGGACGTTTTTTTAACACCACAGTAACGTGAAAAAAGGTCTTAAATTATGAGACGTAGAGAGTACATGTTTTCTGAGAAGCTAGCAGCTTAATTCCTACAAATCGTCCAGGTCAGTGCTTCAAACCTTCACTGTTACAGTTTTTATGCCTTCTTTCGATCGAGTTTTATCTTGCTTGTTTATTTGGTATTGATCAAGAAAAATGCACACACAAGTAGCTAGCTTGTTTCCAAGGGGAGCATGACCAGGGGCTATTACATAGCTGCCGTAAGTGTCCCTCCACACCCAGTGCGGCACGGGCACCGCCGCGGCATAACTGAGGTCAGCGCCCCACACGAGCTTCTCTGGCAGTAGGTAGTGCTCCGCCTGTTCTTCACCCCTAGTTGCCAGCCTCTCCTTCCAATGGTTCCTTCCCCACATGGTGCATCTAGCGATTGATGTTGATGGTTTAATTGTATTTCTATTCCGCCTCCTCGAATCTCCCTACCGAGTGGTCACCGGAATCATGGTGCCCTTGCGTCCCGCCATTGCCGAAGGTATTAGATCGGCTCATATATGATGTCACCAGGAGGTGACCATTGACCATTGGTTGCAGAGATAAGAAGAGGCTGAAGTACGAGTTGCTCTACAGACTCCCCTGGCTGTACCATAGCAGTGACCATTTGCTGTTTCCCCATACACTATTAGGAATACTTTCATGTAGAACTTGAGCTCATGAATTGTACACTGGTAAGTTATCAACCGGGGTTTCATTGTTAGCATGCTATTGGAAATGATGTTTATCAAAATCTCCCATGTTTAGAAGCTCACCCTACCGTCCATGTTACCGACAGGATCTGTCATCCATCATCCTTGCTTAAAAGCAGACCTGTGCGGCTGTTCCATTGCGTGCCGCTCTCACCTAACCCTAGTTACTGGCTGGACCCCCAATCTCAAGTCCATAAGTGTGCAATTCTGATCTGCTCTGTTTGATCTGCATCTCAATCTGGGGGTCTTTGAGCGTGGAACTTGGCAGAGGTGGGTATTGAGTGGTTTACAAGGTATGGCCGTTTTTGCTTACTCTGCTTTTTGGATATTAGCAGCAATAATAATTAACCAAAGGCACATGTACATACAATGAAGGGAGGTTTAAATCACAAGACAGGGAGTTCTTAAGGGTGGAAAAATTATTGCCGTGAAGCAGCTTTTGGAAATACATCTAAACAAGAACCCATGACAGCGCTATGGTTGGTGGTGTTATCCTTCGTGAAGCTAGAAGTCTCTATCGTTTATTTATTTTTAAAACGGAGGCAAAAGCTTTGCGTTTTTCATTAATTAAAAAAAGGATAGTTGCTCAGTTAATTGCAGATAACTCAGCGAAAACAGATACATCGAGGGTCAAGCCCACACTTGAACTCAAATACCAAACGTATGACACCGTGGATCGCGCCTCCCAACAAGCCAGCCCGTGAAACCTCATGCGAACTACTCCCAAAATAAAAAACACCGTACAAGAAGAAACAAAGAGGCGACTAACATCTTGCAGAGTTGTTCCTCATGGCGGCACATACAACCTGGTTGGCATTCTTGATCCTCTCCGCTTTGACAAGGCGAATCAGTCCCTGGGTGACCGCAGGAATGGCAATGAGGCATTTTGATGGTTTTGTACTTGGCTTCGATCCACGTGATTTTAAGAAGGTTGCCCGCGCCATTACCCGCAGCTAGCAGCTGTTACTGTCTAAAACGGTTTATAGTTTTTTTTATTTTCTTTCTAAAATAGTGTTCTTGTGATCAGAAATGGCTAGCTTACACGATGAAGTGGAAATGAAGCTACAAGACTCAAGTGCAACACCGATGTGTCTTCGTCTAGAATTTGTGAAAGCCATCACATGTGACTTTCCCTCTGAAGCGGAACTTGATAGAGGTGGGTATGGCCATTTTTGCCTACTCTGCTTTTTGGATATTAGCAGCAGTAATAATTAACCAAAGACACAGGTACATACAATGAAGAGAGGTTCAAATCAGAACACTGGGAGTTCTTAAGGGTGGGGAATTATTGCCGTGAAGCAGCTTTTTTAAAGACAATTAAACCAGAACCCATGACTGCGCTATGGTTGGTGTTCACTAGTGCAGAGACGGGCTATAGTCCCGGTTCGTGTAAGGCCGAACCGGCACTAAAGGGTGGGGACTAAACCCCCAACCCCCCCCCCCCCCCCCCCCCAGTCCCGGTTCAACACAAACCGGCACTAAAGGGCCACCACGTGGCACGAGCACGTGCCGGGGGGCTGGGGGCTCACCAACCGGGACTAAAAGGTTTAGGGGGTTTTGGGTTTATGATTTATTTTTCCTTTAATTTTGTGTTTTTCATTTAATTATTTTTCATTTGATGGTATTTTACAATACTACATATTGTACACGCTATGCATATATATAAATAGAATTTCCCGTAGAACCGATCATATCATCGAATGTCTCGCACGACCATTCACACATACATATGTATATATACAATTTGGTATATAAAATTTCTCCTACAATTTGCAGATCATTACATGGAGGCATTACTGCGGTAGCGGGTAATGAAATTCTCCTTTGGGATCTATGACCTGGTCGACCAAAAATTCCGTTATTTTCTTTTGAATTGTTCGTACGCGATTCATTGGTATGAGCTTATCCCGCATCTCATTCATCTATAAAGGAGATCAATATGCATATAGTATTAGTTGTGTGTATATATATTAGATGATGATGTAAAAATTGTGAATAGTGTTCTGACAAACGTACCCATAAATCTCTATCAGTTCTGCTCTTTTCGGACGCCATCATGCGAATGTTCTCGCAAACGTAGTACGCACATAAATTAGTCCCTGGCGCCTGCTTCAAGGCCTTTACGAGAATAGAATTCAGTCAAATAATAATTAATCAAGCATTATAATGGTATATATTGAAACTAGAATTGAAGAGATGGTAGCTAGCTTGTACTAGCTACTTAATTAATTACCTTGGGTCGCACCCATTTCAGCTTTTGTTTCCATTGGCCTGGAACCTGTTTGATGAACTTTTCCCAAGCCCTGCCCGCCGGCAAAGAAAATGAATAAAGGAGTTATTAATTAGTTGATATCAGGAAATGACGAACTAAAAAGGCCGACATATAGTTCGATAATGATTGAAATTACCTGTTGACCATCCCCTTCACGATTTCGTACTCAGTAAATTCTTGAAGTAGTGAGCCCAGTACTTCAACTTTTCCCTCGTCAACTTGAATGATTAACAAGATCAAGTGAAAACTGCATGCGCACACATTTGCATGTATAAATTAAGCGGGCATGTGCATAACACTCATCAACTACCCTAAACCCTATACACTTATTAACATCTAGCTAGTAAGCAAAAACAGAATTTGTAGTACAAGACAGTGTGACTCACCCCAAGTTGTAACAAAGTAGTATATCTCGACAGGTATTTAGGCGCTTCAAGAACTCTAGCAAGCTTTTCTCTGTGTCTTTTCGTTCCCATTGACGCGTCCATGTCTCTTGATTAATGATATTTGGGTCAATGAACCCAATGTCATAGCGTCTAGCTTTCTTCATTTCATGGATCTTCATTCTGCATAATACCATAGAAAAGAATATAATGAGGATAATTGCAGGTAATAATCAACTTGCACTACAGCTAGCTTGAGACTTAAATTACAGAAAGAAATCACTTACAGACAATAGCAACTAGCGATAGATTTGTCGAGTGCGTCTTGATTGAATAACTTAAACAGTTCTGTAAACTCAACTACAGATCATTCTCATGGTAGTAATGCTCTGGCTTGACTTTCACCATGAGGCACTCTCGATTGGTAGTCTTGGCAATTTTCATGTACCATTCATGCAATTCATACATTCTCGTTGAGAGCTTCTTGACCTTCTCAGGCTTCACCAGAGGTTCGCCGCGGGCATATTTCCGTTTTAGTTGCTGCTCTGTAAACTTTTCCATGGGCTCGATGCCTAGGAGTTGTTCTATAGTGCATCCAATCTCTTCAGCCTGCCTTCTATGATCATCGGTTATTACCAGTTGATGGGCGCCGGTACTCACATGTGTTGGTACAATGAGCGGGGGGATCAATTGTACCGCATGTTCTCCCAGCTGGGGAACATTTTTCCCGCTTTTTTTGGCAGCTGCTTGACTGGAGCTCGAGCCCGACCCCTTTTTTGTGCTTGATATGACTTCTTGATCTGGCGCTCATAGTCTGAGTTAACATACTTGGGAGCTGGTGCTTCAGCCATACGAATAAAGTGGTCAATGACCTTCTCATGTACTTTCTCCTTTGGCGGCGGTGGCGGTTTCGGTCCAAAATGGGCCCTCAGTTGGGCTTGCACTTCGGCTTCATTTTCCTCTTCGGTAATGTCGTAAGGCCTCTTCACAAGAGGCTTGAGGCTTCGAGAAAATTGGTATCTCTTGCCTCCTGTACTTGTGTTGGGAACGTAGTAATTCAAAAAATTTCCTACGATCACGCAAGATCTATCTAGAAGATGCATAGCAACGAGACGGGAGAGTGTGTCCACGTACCCTCGTACAACCAAAGCGGAAGCGTTTAGTAACACGGTTGATATAGTCGAACGTCTTCACGATCCAACCGATCCAAGTACCGAACGTACGGCACTTCCGTGTTCAGCACACGTTCAGCACGATGACGTCCCTCGAGCTCTTGATCCAGTTGAGGACGAGGGAGAGCTCCGCCAGCACGACGGCGTGGTGACGGTGATGATGAAGTTACCGGTGCAGGGCCTCGCCTAAGCACTACGACGATATGACCAAGGTGTTGAACCGTGGAAGGGGGCACCGCACACGGCTAAGACAAATCGTATGTTCCTTTGGGGTGCCCCCTGCCCACATATATAAAGGAGGGAGGGAGAGAGGCCGGCCCCTTAGGGGAGCGCCATGAGTATGGAGTCCTACTAGGACTTCCAAGTCCTAGTAGGAATCCTTTTCCTTTTCGGAGTAAGAGAGAAGGAAAGAGGGAAAGAGAGAGAGAGAGTAGGAAAGGGCAAGGGGGGCGTCGCCCCCTTCCCCTAGTCCATTTCAGACCCATGAGAGGGGCTCCACCTCCCCTTTGGCCTGCCTCCTCCTTTCCCGTATAGCCCAATAAGGCCCATCACTTCTCCCGGTGAATTCTCGTAACTCCCCGATACTCCGAAAAAGAACCTTTCCGATGTCCAAATATAGCCTTCCAATATATGAATCTTTACCTATCGACCATTTCAAGACTCCTCGTCATGTCCGTGATCTCATCCGGGACTCCGAACAATCTTCGGTCATCAAATCACATAACTCATAATACAAATCATCATCGAACGTTAAGCGTGCGGACCCTATGGGTTCGAGAACTATGTAGACATGAACGAGACACATCTCCGGTCAATAACCAATAGTGTAACCTGAATGCTCATATTGGCTCCTACATATTCTACGAAGATCTTTATCGGTCAAACCGCATAACAACATACGTTGTTCCCTTTGTCATCAGTATGTTACTTGCTCGAGATTCGATCGTCGGTATCCTCATACCTAGTTCAATCTCGTTACCGACAAGTCTCACATTGCTTGCAAGGCTTATAGTGATGTGCATTACCGAGAGGGCCCAGAGATACCTCTTCGATGCACAGAGTGCCAAATCCTAATCTTGATCTATGCCAACTCAACAAACACCTTCGGAGACACCTGTAGAGCATCTTTATAATCACCCAGTTACGTTGTGACGTTTGATAGCACACAAGGTGTTCCTCCGGTATTCGGGAGTTGCATAATCTCATAGTCAGAGGAACATGTATAAGTCATGAAGAAAGCAATAGCAATAAAACTAAACGATCATTATGCTAAGCTATCGGATGGGTCTTGTCCATCACATCATTCTCCTAATGATGTGATCCCGTTTATCAATTGACAACATATGTCTATGGCTAGGAAACTTAACCATCTTTGATTAACGAGCTAGTCTAGTAGAGGCTTACTAGGGACACAATGTTTTGTCTATGTATCCACACATGTATCAAGTTTCCGGTTAATACAATTCTAGCATGAATAATAAACATTTATCATGATATAAGGAAATAAAAAAAATAACTTTATTATTGCCTCTAGGGCATATTTCCTTCAACTTGTGCCGCTAGCCGCCGTAGCTGTGGCGGCTCTCTTCCGATGTTGCTTAGGCGGCGGAGACGGCTGACGTGGTTCCTGACTTGGAGGAGGAGGACTGGGCTGACGCGGTGCCGGACTTGGAGGAGGAGTGGGCTGACGCGATGCCGGACTTGGAGGAGGAGGAGTGGCCTGACGCGTTGGCAGGCTTGGAGGAGCAGGACTCTGCTGAGGCGGTGGCTGACTTGGAGAAGCTGGAGTCTGCTGACGCGGTGGCGGACTTGGAGGAGGAGTTGGCTGACGTGGTGTCGGTGGCCTTGGAAAGACGATGCAATCCTTTCTCCATAGAATGATACGATGTATGGCCTCTCCCAGTGTGCGCTCGTCGTCACCTCCAGGAATGTCAAGCTCTAGCCTCGAATATTGTTCCACCACTTCATCAACCGAGACACGAGCATAGCCAGCTGGAATCGGATTGCAATGGAAAGTTGCTTCAGGGGGATTTGTATAAGCAACGCCGTCCACCACCTTCATGGATATGTTCTTCATTTTAAAGTGTAGCTCACAATTAGTGTTATCCATGATGTCATCCACAGGGTATCTATCCAGCAGTGCCTCATCGCCCGGGGCGGAACCCACGCTGCTTCTCGGCATGGATGGGACGGTGCTATCCAATGCTGGATCCACTAGCTGCTACCGCTGTTGAGACCCCCTTTCCTGGCTAAGTGAGTCGATCTGTTGTTGCTGCCACTGGAAAGCGAGTGCCAACTCCGCGTGCCTTGATTCTAGGCCTTGAAGGCGGTCTGCTTCCTGCTTCCTCTGCTCCTCCTCCAGCTTCCTCTGATTCTCCTCCTGCATCTTCTTTCTCGCACGGCTTCTGTAGTCGGCATTCCAGTCCGCAAACCCCTCAAACTACAGAACAACGCATTTGCTCGTGTTCTTCCCGGGTGTTCAGGGTTCTTCATGGCGCGCGTAAGCTCGTCGTTCTCTCTGTTGGGCGTGAACACCCCCGTTCGAGCCTCTTCTATTGCAACAATTAAATCGAGGTCGGCTCCTTTAAGACTTACCTGCGCCAAAACCTCCCCTGTCTTTGGGTCCAACGTCCCCCCATGCGCATAGAACCAAGTCCTGGACCTGGGGGGCAGCTCAATGTAACTGGAGTGACCCCTGCATCCACCATCTGTTGCTCAGCGAGATCCCAGTTAGGCCGGGCCACCTCGTAGCCACCTAGCCCCAGCTGGTGCCATATCTTTTTCGCGGCATTGAGCTTGTTTATTCTCGACCATTCTAAGCTACTTCCGATTCCTTGAATGTCACGAAAGCGTCCCAGTGATCTCTTTGCTTCTCCAGTGTTCCCTTAAATTCTAGAGTCTTCTTTCCTCCTTCGACGTACTTATTCCATATACTTCTCTTATGGTTGTTGAATGCTATCGCCATCTTCCTAAGAGCAACGTTCTTCACTTTCTCCACATCTGCATCTGTGAAATGATCTGACAGTTGAAATGTGACATGAGAGATTCCCAAAGCCGATCTTTTGCTCTTTGGTCGACAAAAGTAAGATCTGGACGTTCCTTTGCTGGCTTTTTTTCATTCTTGAATGGAGATCGGATTTGGTCCTTCACAAGAACTCCGCATTGATGAATGAACTTGTCTGCATTCTTCCTAGGTTCGGCGGTTCGCCATTAGGTTTGATGGCATCGATGTTGTACTTTACGCCATCCTTCAACTCTTTGGCCGGGCCTCGAACTGTCCTGCTACCTGTCGAAGATTTGCTCGATCCGGAGGGCTGAAAGAAGAAATAGATCGATCCGTCAATATATATATACAAATCAATTAAAACATGTGATGATCACTAGATGCCTGTTTATATAAATATACCTCGCTGGTCTTTGTTATTTGAAGATCATCATAGTTCTGGACTTCATCTATTCATTCGTCTTCATCGAATATCATATCACCCTCCCCGGTATTGTTCAGATATTGTGAGCCATCATCTTCTTCATTCTCATCTGGCCGGCGAGGGGAGCGTATGATCTCGAACAGGGCCTCTTCTCCTTCTCTGTCGGTATTGTCCGCCATAGCTTTTATTTAACTAATCCATAAGAAATATAAAACAATTTAGTACGCATCTTGAATAATAGTAGAAATTGATATGCATCTCGAATAATAGTAGATAATAGATATGCATCTCGAAAGATAAAACTGAATCATAGTAGATAATATGCATCTCGAATACATAGTCTCGAATACATCATCTCGAATAATAGTAGATAATTGATATGCATCTCGAAAGATAAAACTGAATCATAGTAGACAATATGCATATCGAATACATCGTCTCGAATATCTCGAATACATCGACTCGAACCGGGACTAAAGGTGTTGGTGGGGCCGCAGCCTGACACCAGCCTGCCACCACCTCTTTAGTCCCGGTTCGCGGCACGAACAGGGACTAGAGATTCGCCACGAACCGGTACTAATGAACACCGCCCGCCTAGCCGTTGGAACCGGCACTAATAGTCACGTTAGTGCCGGTTCATTTACAAATCGGGACTAATGAGACATAAGGTCGTTTTTCTACTAGTGGTTATCCTTCTTGATGCTAGAAGTCTCTATCATTTATTTATTTTTAAAACAAAGGCAAAAGCTTTGCCTTTTTCATTAATAAAAAACGATATTTGCCCAGTTAATTGCCGATAACTCAGCGAAAACAGATACATCGACGGCCAAGCCCACACTAGAACTCAAGCACCTAATGTACGAACCGTGGATCGCGCCTCCCAACAAGTCAACCGTGAAACCTCATGCGAACTACTCCCAAAATAAATAAATAAACATCGTACAAGGACAAACAAAGAGGCGAGTAACATCTTGCGGAGTTGTTCCTCACGGCGGCACATACCACCTGGTTGGCATTATTGATCTTCTCCGCTTTGACAAGGCGCATCAATCCCTGGGTGATCGCAGGCATGGCAATAAGGCATTTTGACGGTTTTGCAGTTGGCTTCCATTGGCATGATTGTAAGAAGGTTGCCCACGCCATTACCCACAGCTAGCAGTTGTTACTGTCTAAAAGGGTTTATTGTTTTTTATTTTCTTTCTAAAATAGTGTTCGTGTGATCAGAAATGGCTTGCCTTACACGATGAAGTGGAAAAGAAGCTACAAGATTCAAATGCAACACCGGTTTGTCTTCGTCTAGAATTTTTGAAAGCCATCACATGTGACTTTTCCTCTGAAGCGGAACTTGGCAGAGGTGGGTATGGAGTGGTTTACAAGGTATGGCCGTTTTTGCTTACTCTGCTTTTTGGATATTAGCAGCAATAATAATTAACCAAAGACACATGTACATACAATGAAGGGAGGTTTAAATCACAAGACAGGGAGTTCTTAAGGGTGGGAAAATTATTGCCGTGAAGCAGCTTTTTGAAATACATCTAGACCAGAACCCATGACTGCGTGAAGCTAGAAGTCTATCTTTTATTTATTTTTAAAACAAAGGAAAAAAGCTTTGTCTTTTCCATTAATTAAAAAAAAGATAGTTGCCCAGTTAATTGTCAATAACTCTGCGAAAACAGATACATCGAGGGTCAAGCCCACACTAGAACTCAAGCACCTAACGTACGACGCCGTGAATCACACCTCCCAACAAGCCAGCTCATGAAACCTCATGCAAACTACTCCCAAAATGGAAAACACCGTACAAGGAGAAACAAAGAGGCGACTAACATCTTGCAGAGTTGTTCCTCACGGCGGCACACTCCACCTGCTTGGCATTCTTGATCTTCTCCGCTTTGACAAGGCGAATCAATCCCTGGGTGATCGCAGGCATGGCAATGAGGCATTTTCACGGTTTTGTATTTGGCTTTCATCGATGTGGTTGTAAGAAGGTTGCCCGTTCCATTACCCGTGTTATGATGTCTACGTGGTTGGAGAAGGCACCAGACTTTGTCTCCATCCGCGACATGCACACAAGTCACCTCTCCATATCCTTTTAAATAAGTTTTGATTTGTGACTAGGCTCTTGTGTTATGAGCGCGGCGATCACTTGCATCCCTGCAATCAAAATAAGCGGTTCTGACCCACCTTTTTTTAGCGAAAAGGACCCTGACATTAAAAGAAACATCAAACAGTACAATGCACCTCAACAAAAAAGATTATAACGAAATCCTTGAGATGCCCTTCGTCTTCAACCTCAAGACCGTGTCGACGGCATGCCCCCGTTGCCACTCCGCCCTGAGCAGTCCTGACGTTGTTGGTTGCGGACGGGAAGTTGCCGAACGGGTCTAGAAGACCACATCCATCCCGGAGTCAAAGAAGAAAGAATAGCCATCGATGAAGCTCCTTGACGTTCTGGAGAACCCCACAGCCAAAAGAAATCCTCGAGAACCACACCACTCCCACAAGCTTCTTGACGTCACCACCAAGATGGGACTAAAGCTAGGGAGCCTTTATTGAACGTGGTGCCGCCGCCACCATCTGAGGCCGCCCCAACAAACCTAGACCCTAACACCAGAAAATGATGCCAACTCTAACTACCCGCCGGAGCCAAAGCACCTAGGTCCCCACCCCCAACCACCACGGGAGCGGCAGATGGAGGCAGGGACCAGTAGCTTCACCGGCGGAGGGAGGGATAGCGGTTTCTCCTCCTCGTTCGCCTCTCTCGTGCGGTTGGCGAAGAGAACGCCTTACCCATGAAGTGTTTGGAGTAGTAAGGAGGCAGCTTCTGACCCGCCTTGCCAGCGGTTTAGCTGTGCCCATGTTTTAATGGAAACTTTGGTTTTCCAGCGTAAAAATGGTATACCAGATTTTATTTCAAAAATAGTTTTAATATACATGCTCATTATACATACTATATACATGTACAGCGCAAGGAAAAGTCGAATTGTGGAGCGCTTTTTAGCTGGGAAAATCGAAGTGTGGAGCATTCCTTCACGTGGGCCAATATACATGTTACTTTGGGCCTGTAGGCTAACCGGACCTTGAGATTTTCTGGTGGCCGATGTGCGTGCCATGCTGAAGCGAGACGATATTTTCTAGGGAGCAACTAGTTGACGAGCGCTTTTTTGGGAGTCTCACAACGATCATCGCCATTTGTCGCTCTCAGTCGCCCGCTACGTGTCGCGCTCTGGGCGCTCCTTCTAAAAAAAATTCTACACGCGTTTTCGGCTTTTTAAACGGTTTTTTCCGGATTTTTTCGACGTTTTAGTTTTTCACCGGTCTTTCTTAGCTTTTGGATCAAAACAAATGTTTTTAAAAAAATTGCGCGAAAAAACATGTTTTTTTTCGCGAGAGTCACGGTTTTGCTTCCTCGAGAGAAACAATTTTGCTTCCACAAGAGTCACGGCCGTGCCTCTCGAAAACAGAAAAACAAAACTCGTTTTCTGTTTTTTTTCTTTCACGAGAGGCATGATTTTTCTTTCGCGAGAGGTATGGTTGTGCTTTCACGAGAGGCACGGACGTGCCTCTCGGAAACGAAAAAACTGTGTTTCTGTTTTTTTTTTCTTCCGCGAGAGGAACGATTGTGCTTTTTGCGAGAGGCATGGCGGTGCCTCTCGGAAACGGAAAAAAAATGTGTTTTATGTTTTTTTCTTTTGCGAGAGGCACGGTTTTGCTTCCGCGAAAGGCATGGTTGTGCTTTCGCGAGAGGCACGGCCGTGCCTCCCTCAGAAACGGAAAAAAACGCATTTTCTCTTTTTTTTGCCTTCCACGAGACACGGTTGTGATTCCGTGAGAGGCATGGGCGTGCCTCTGTCGGAAAGGGAAAAAACCTGTGCTCTCGGGTCGGTTTTTTCGTCTGGTTTTTTTGTGAAAAAAAAGTTCATCAAAACCTATCAACATGGGATCTAGTTTTGAGGTTGTCGGCGCGAGGAATCCAACCGTGAAAATGGTTCGAGATTTGAACGCACGATTTAAAAGATAAAACATTTTGAATAAACGAATCTACGAAAAAAGGGAAAACTCTCATGTTTGCCATTTATCGTAACCTGAGAAGGTGGGAGTGATCTTTGCAATGAGTATTCCTCAGTTAGTGATTTCGCCTATTTTGTGAGGCGCCCGTTAGCAGACATTTTGCAAACGGGCGCACACAACCCCTCTGCGCTGGGCCGGCCCATATGGCCTTTTGTATCTTGTTTGGTAAAAGGCAGAAAATAGTTCTTCAAAAGTGAGACCTCCGGCACAGACGGACACTACAGCCACCACCACGCTACGTAGCCAGACATGAAAGTTACATCCTTTTTCGTCCTTTCTTCTTTTCTCTTTCCTCTTTCATTTTTCCTTTTACCCATTTTCATTTTCTGTTTTTCCTTTCTTTTCTCTTTTTCTTCTTCCGTACTCGATGAAAAAAATTCAAATTTGCTAAAAAATTTAAAAATTTGTGAACTTCTTTTTTCTTTTTTTTTTGATGAACTTTTTTTGAAATCAGTAAACTTTTTCTCAGATTTGATTACCTTTTTTTCAAATACGATAAAAAAATTTCAAAACCGATGCACTTTTTAAAAATCAATGGAGGTTTGACATTTTTGGATGAAGTTCTTTCCAAAAATGTTGAACTTTTTTCAAATTTGATGATTTTTTTTTCAAAATTGATGAACTTTTTCAAATCGATGAACCTTTTCTCAAAATTAATGGAGGTTTGACATTTTTCGATGAAGTTCTTTCCAAAAATGTTGAGCTTTTTCCAAATTTGATGATTTTTTTTCAAAATTGATGAACTTTTTCAAATCGATTAACTTTTTCTCGAAATTGATGTACTTTTTTTCAAGTTTGATGAACTTTTAAATTTTTGAACCGTTGAAGTTTGTGAATATTACCTAAATCTATGAACATTTATGAATTCATGAGTTTTTTTATTTTTTTGGACGTTTTTTAATATTTTCAAAAAGTCAATAGTTGACCGGGCATCGGTTGACCGGTCAAACCATGACAGCTGACTAGCGAACAGCGAACAAAAAACTTGCGGAGCGAGTAGCACCCGCGTTGGGCTGACCCACGTTCGCATGTGCATGAGCGCCACTTCTCTTAACGGGTGCTTGTCGCGCCGTATAGGAGGTCTCAAGCAAAACAATGTTGTGCTCGCGGAAGGCGCCTCCAAATATGGGCCGGCCCAGCGTGGGAGGCCACAGGCCACTGCCTTGGTTTTTTTTTTGTTTCTTCAAGTTTCTCTTGATTTCAAAAATAAATGAATATTTTTTGAATCATATGAACAAATATTGAATTCAAAAATGTTCGGCCCGATTTGAAATTAAAAATCACCGACTTGGAATAAATGTTCCCAGATTTCAGAAAATGTTCGGGAAATTTGGAGGAAAAAAGAAAAATAAAAAGAGTGCAATTGAAGAAAACTAGAGCTTCCTCACCGTGTGCCCGAGCTCGTCCGTGACGCCCCCTCCCCTCTTTGCCCTTAGTTTCTCCATCTGCTTGCTTTCATCTTGCCGACGAGAGGTTTGATGGTGGCGGCAGCGAGGAGTTTCCTCACCAGCTTGAAGATGTTGGCCGTGAAGTGGCACTACTCGAAATATATCCTGCTTATTGACCTGCCGCTGGCCTGTAGTCAAACGCAAGTGCTGGCCTTAGCTTTCTGCTATTAAAACTAATAAAACTTTGTTGTTGTCTTGTTAATGTATATGCCCTTACAGCCATGTCATAGGACTACAGGGAATTCAGCTGTTTCTGGTGTTCTCGATGCTCTGAATTTGGGCGATGAAGAGACGGATTTGGATCAAATTTGTGAATTTGGTATATCCTCGAGGTAGCAATGTACCTGCCACGCATACTTTGCCACTCCACATCAGACAGATGATAATAGTGCTTGTGCCTCACTCAGGTCCCAACGGAGGTGAAATCCGAAGTCCCGGCTTCGACTAGACATGCGCAACATATCAAGTAGCGATGCAGGACAAGAGCCAACCAAAGTAACATCCGAGGTGAGATCACCAAGAATAACTACAGTTCTTCTGCACATAGGCTTGTCAACTCTATGCCACACACAAATCGTTGAACTGTAAACAAGACATGGCAGAGTGAGCCAAAAGACTCGAAATTCGATTGATTTTGTAACTAAACAAAATTCATTTGTAGCCGATCCTTCATTCATGATTAACCAAATGTGGAGCTGGCCACTAGCACCACCTCACAATGTGGTAAATCTAAATCATATTCGAATTAGTTAAATGCTGGCTTAAACAATTAAGGACCCTCTCGCAAAAAACAAAAAAAGCATCCTTATCCACAACTCTTACTTGTTATGCATATATGATCTACAAATTTGCTCTGAAAGCGATTGCCATCTGCCAATGCCCAACGCGTTTTCTTTTTTAACACAGTACAGACGCAAACAATCATACATACGCGCATACACTCACCCCTATGAACGCACACACGCATATCCTGTCTTTATGAGCACCTTTGAGAGACCGAGCCGACATATTATCTTGAGATCTACGAAGTCACCGTAGGCGCCTCTTCGTCGACGCAAACGTCTCCTCCCACTGAAATAGCATCGCTGGAAATTCTGAAATAAATCCAGCAATAATGCGAGCAACATGACTCTAACCCTGGTGGCCTGGGGATACCACTGTCCCTCTAACCATCCAATCACAGGTTAGTTCGCAATGCCCAACGCGTTTTCGTTGTGTGAGCACTGAGGCCACCATCGTTGACACAAATATGATGCCATGTGAAATAAAGAACGTGGACCTATTAGGGCCGTGAGTCATGGTTATTGGATTAAGAGCGTGTGTTATTTTCTCTCCCATTGTAACTCACTGGCGTTTTTGCTAGTAATAATAAAGAGGCTATTACTTCTGGCGGCACATTGTGGAAATTGCTCCCAAATTGCAAAATATTACCCACCAATGCCACCGATAAGTGATAAAAATAGTTTTTTACACAAGGGAATCGCCCGCCTGGGCCGGCCCATGCAGTAGGAACCTCCTATACTGCGCTCAGCATGCCGAGAGAAGACGCAGCGCGCCTGTTTGGGCCGGCCCATGTCCGAGCGGCCTGTTTTTTAAATTTCGTTTTCTATTTTATTTTTATTTTTATTTTTCATCTTATTATGCTATAAATAATTTAGGACTTCAGAAAATTTCCAAAATTAAAATAAAATGATAATTTTGAAATAAAATGTTTAATAAATCATAAGTTCTTTGTGGATTCAAAAAATGTTCAAGATTTTATAAAAAATGTTTTTCTATTAAAACATTATTCGAAATTTTGACAACAAATGTTCGCTACATCAAAAAATGTCATGACTTTTTAGAAAGTCCGTGTATAAAAAGTGTTAATAATATTGAACAAAATTTTGCCATGTCAAAGAATATTCATGAATGGAATAATATCCTAAAAATTGAAAAAACTGTTCACAACTTACAAAACAGTTTATTCATTCATAAAATGTTCACTGATTCAAAAATGCTCATGTGTTTCCAAAAATGTTCGTTAAATCAAAAAAATGTTCGTGCATTTCAAAAATTAAACCACCAAGTTTCAAAAAAATGTTCGTCGATTCTAGCTAGAAATGTTCGCGGATTCAAGAAATCGTTTAAAAAATGTTCAAAATTCTGAAAAAACGGTTTGGAAATAGTATAAGATGTTCATGAATTCATAAAATGTTCGAAAATTTATAAAAGTGTCCACGAATTTGAAAAATCTTCATGATTTTAAATATGTTCAGAAGTTTGAAAAAATGTTCATGATTTCAAGAATTGTTCATGATTCATGAAATTGAGAATGATAGTGTATCTCGGTGATGCAGCAATATGTGGTCATTACCATTGGAGGTTATGACTTTATTTTTTCTGTTGCAACGCACGGGCCTTTTGCTAGTAGTTTAAAAAAGAAGACCTTCATGCATATGTTTTCAATGATAGGTTCTACTGGCCCATCCTTGTGCGTGTCAATTTGGTGATGGTGTGAGCACACGTATTCAGCATTGCTGCCATTTGATTTGAATATGTCCTATGTCATCCTAAAGTTCTTAGGCCTCTTTTTATTTGCAAACCAAGCATGATAGCTAGCTAGCTCTATTTATTTATTCATTTTTTCGCTATGAACCTAACAGGATCAATGATTTTGCATTAAGAACGGAACAAACAATGTACCGTGGCAGATAATACTTTTGAACCGAGTATATCCTTCCAGTTCATCCAAAATATTTAAACTGGTGGAGAAGGATGGGCCATATATTTCAAAATCATCTCCCACTCATTGGCCAGGTTTTGAATTCAAGTCCTCTCCGCTCTGGTACCATATTGAACTGAATAACTGATGCACCTAACCAGTGAACACGAAAGCTTATTCTGACGAAGAAGGGTGGACAGTATATTTCAATAAGATTGTCAAGACAACGAAAAAACAAACTGCAAGGACAAAATCTCCATTCGTGCAGTCCAACTGCGTAGGCATCGAGGCGAACTTCCCCTACTCTCCAACAGGAGGCTAATGCCATCTCTCACAGACCCAACTAAACCCCAGTATTGCCTTTTTTCATTAAATTTTTATTTCTAATGCATTGTTTTCAAATATGCGAAAGCACGTAGAAAACCATGTGATCAAGACGACTTCCCTCTAATTCCATTTTGTAGTGCATGTATTGATGAAGAAGCAAGAATGACCTAGACTAAGTCGAGAAACCAGCCATGAGACGAGTCCAATGTATACATCTATATCCGTCTAACTTGTAAGAGTTGTGTCAAATATTTTGAATAAGGTAGGTTATAGTTGGACTTGGGGTTGTATGGTGTGTAGACAGAGTATGGTGTATTGTCCTTAAAGGTACGAGTCTTCTTTTGGCGACACCTTTTTCTCTCTACTAATCATGCATCAGAGTTAGCCAATAGTTGTGTTAGCTGTTCTCAGAACTTTTGATATATGCATTGGTCATAAGAAGCCAAATATATTGTTTGTGACTGATATACGAAATTGTGGAATAATGAATGTTACATCTAAATATTCGATGAATGAAACTTAATTAACTAGAAAAATATAGAATAACTAAGCATGCAATAAAACATGTGGAGTTTTCTTTTTTTTTTGTTTTCTGCTCACATTGTGTCACCTAATTAAGTATGATATTCATCGTTGCAAGTCCTATTAAGTTAAATCCTACCTGCAGGCTTTGAGGAGTAGATCCTTTATCATACGACAAAGTCGACCATACATAAATGCTAATTCGCTATCCACAAACTCAGGCAGGTCGTTGCTCGCATGTCAGTAATTTATTCTGATTGTTTATTATCCTTTTGCCGATCCAAACTTTGGGGTGGTGGCAATGGATTGCAGGCTGTGGAGCAACAGGGAGGTCGGCCTAGCTATTGTAGGACGAGGAGGATCGTCAGAAGCAACGGGTCGATGTAGTGGTGGAGGCCCGAGAGCAGGAGTGTGTGGGACCTCTAGGTGACCTCGAGAGGAGGAGAACAGAAAGAGAGACTGCAGCCAGGAGAAAGAAGGGAGAGGAGTGGTGGAGGAGGAGCAATGCAGCGAGGGTGCCGCACGCCATTAATCAAACCACCACCACTGCCTCCTCTCGTATGTCTGTTTGTCTACTATTTCTTGTGACCATGCTGCCAGATATTTTACTCTGACAGTTTTGTGGTCAGAGATAAAAGGGTGTGTAAGGATTTGTTTTCCTGGTACAACGCACCGGCATATGTAATAGTACTACAAATACTCAAAATTAACTCCATCCAAATATCCAATCATCAAACAGCATAGACTTGTCTTCACACAACTGAATTAATATGTAAAGAATCGTTTTCTGTTCAGTACAGTTTATACTAATCTCCAGAAGGGAACTTTGTTTACAATCAGAAGCAAGCGTAGCAATAGCCAACAGCTATGCTCTGCAAATAGAATGGTACAACATATATCAACCAAAGAAGCAAGCTTGCCAAGATTAAACAACGCCCGTGGTCATACCTCGTGTGATGTATTTGACTAGGAGAGCAGCGACCGTGATGAGCTCACTGCCGTTGCTGAGCTGCTTGGCATGGGAGTAGGCGCTGCATCGGCTGCCCACGTAGAAGAGCATCTCCAACCAAACTTGGACGATCAGCTTCAGCATGTCACCTGGGGACGAGCCTGCTAACTCATCCTCGCCGATGAGCCTTGCACCAAGCATAGCTCCTGTAATGGATGTTTCCGCATCGTATCTGCCTATTACTGGAAAAGTGGATTCAAATGTAATCGATCCAGCGACCAATGAGTTCCCAAGGAGCCGCAATGAGCTGACTAAATCCCCGGCTGAGATGTACTCCAGAGCAGGCATGACCAAAGTGCGTCTTTTTAATTTTTTTGAGGGCAGCAGTGTATAGCACATCTGGACATAGGCATTACGGTCGGCAGGGGGCGGCAACATGCTGGGACGTGCTGCGAGGAGGAACATCATGTAATTGGACAGCGCCTCGACCGCCTTGGAAAGGTCAGCGTCGTCGTCCTGCCGGCCGGTGCCCTTTGGTCGCTCCTCCTTCCACCAAGATAGATAGAGGTCAGTCGCGAGGTGCCAGACGACTATGCTCTCCTCTACACTCCAGTCCAGGCGCCCGTACAGTCCCCATCTCTGCAGAGCCTCCCGGCCCTCCGCCATGATGATTTCATCTGGGCTCCATCCATTATTCCTGAGCTTGAGCAGCTGCTTCACCATCAGCTGCTCGATGAAGGCTGACACGGGGATGGACGTCGAGTAGGACAGCATGTTCCACGAGTCCTCGACTCCGATCCATCTTGCCACCTTGCTTCTTCGGCTGGCCTTGCTGCGAGCGCACAACTGAATCATGTTGTGTTGCCCCATGGAGCGCGACCAGCAGCGCCTTCTTCTCCACTCTGCTGCATGGACAAGCCGGCGGAGAGATGCAACTACACGGGCAAGCAGATACCATACCGGGCTACTCCATCCTTTCAGGAGCACGTATGTCCCGCTCGAGAACATGACCCTCAGCACTGATGTGATCTCCAGGATGACGGCTCCAACCAATAGGACATAAGTGACAGCAACATCTAATGTACGACCCTTGTACAAGTTCTTGTGATCACCTGATAACTGGAACAGCAATAAGGCAATGACGGTGGCTACCAGGGAAGTTATACGGATGCAGAGGCCATGCCAGTTGTGCATCACCGGTGTCTTGGTGTAGAAGACGTCGTGCATCAGCGAGAGCTGCATCTCCACCACCTTGTACACCTCCGCCGCACTCAGATCTGTGCCTAAACCTTCAGTGGGTAATGACCCCTCCAACAACAATTCCTTGGGAACTTCTAACAGTTGGTGAGCTATTTGTAGGAAGGCTTCCGTATCCAGGACACCTCTGGCCTGCTTGCCACCTGAACTTGCCACGTCTTTAAAATTGTATGACCGAAGCACCGAAAACCTTTCAATACTCCGGTAGTTGTGGCCTGCTGGGGTGCTATTAGCGCGTCTCAGCGCCCACACTCTCTCCCCGTACTTGAGAACGCCCACCACAAACACGAGAATGGTGGCCGGCCAGAGCAAGGACCGCCTGCCAAGGTTGGATGACTGGTAGATGACATATGCAGCTGCTGCCACCTGCACGGCGAGTGTTTGCAGGTGGCGCAGCCACAGCCGGTTGTCCTCGATGGCGTAGGCGGTGATGTTGTCCTGCCCGCCAAGGTGCAAAAGCAGGAACGACGCCCACAACGCCATCAGCTCATGCTCCGGCGACATGCTGGTCACCGACATATGGCCGAGCACGTAGATCGCCGTTGCGTCGGCCATCGTGTAGGCTAACCAAACGAAGACCCTTAGCACGCCCGAGTTGATGAACCGGCGGAACTCCGCCAAGATGAGGAGAGTGACCTGGAGCATGAAGCTGAGCAGCACCAGCGCTTGGAGACCCCATCCTTTCCATGCATTCACCACGACCTCGGCTCCTGCCATTGTTTTCTCTGCCTTGTTTCTGAAATGGATTGAACCATCAATCAACACAAGTAAATATTAGAGGCTCTTCTTTTAATATATTACAAACAGCTACTCCCTCCGTTCCAAAATAGATGACCCAACTTTGTACTTCCAAAATACAAAGTTGGGTCATCTATTTTGAAACGGAGGGAGTATATATCAGCGTTGTAAACGGTGACCATACCTATTCTCGTGTATAACCTGTATCCCATATTTTTCTATTATGGCAAACAATTATACACAATTTATCTTTGTGTTAGAAAAATCTATATCTGCAGAAAGCTGGAGCTCCAAGTCCCTTCTTTTTGTTGGGTCGCTCTAATGAAGGAATCTCTGAAATGCTACACGCATGAGTATAAATATAATACGGTTTTCCTTAAAAGTGCACATAGTCCTCAAAAACTTGGCCTACAAACCACAGTAATTTGCTTCATTCATCTCTTAAACTAAATAGTACTAGATCTTCTCCAATAGTTTGGTGCTGCTGTAATGTCATCTATAAGCACGATGACAGCGGTGTCGCCCGGCCATGGCCCCCAAGAAAAATTCACCTACCATGATCATGATTTGCTTAAGTTTCTACGCATTCGGCACTAGAGCCGGTTGAAGAGGGGAACTCTGAAGCCATTCATATTCGAATCCAGAAAGTCAGGGACAACTGCAAATACATACTGGGCTCAGTGGTTAGGCATGTAGTTGTGCACTCTCTCTAGGTTCGATTCCCAGAATTGACTCGTGATGTTTTTCTCATTTATTTTCTTGAGGATCAGGCTTGGTGTGTGGTGCACGAATGTGTGCACTGCTCCACCAATCAAGATAAAAGTCATGATACTGATATTTCAAAGATTTTGGGCATCCCTATTTGGTGCAGAGGCCGGAGAAATGAACTTCCCCCCAAACAATTTAGGAAGGTCTTAGCATTCAAAAGGGTTGATGTTATGGAAACACACAGTTGGGTCTAAATTAGTGCGACTGCTATGTCCAACTTTTTGGTGGGGCGACAGGCAGATGATTTTGGACTCTCGCTTATGAGGTCAGCAATCACTACCAGAATAACTGGCGATGCCGACGGCCGAACCTATGCCGACGGCCACCGTCGGCATAGATTGGCCTATCCCGACGGCCCATCCCAAGCCGTCGGCATAGAAAAGCCGTCGGCGTATATCCATCTATGCCGACGGCCCCCGTCGGCAAAGCTCAGCCGTCGGCGTCGCGAGAAATATGCCTACGGCGGCCGTCGGCATAGATAAGCCCGTCGGCATAGAACGTGGGCCCGGCTACCCGGGCGGAAACGGCCTTTTGATGGCGTCTGTCTACGCCGACGGGCTAACGGCGGCCGTCGGCATAGCCCCCACGTCATCGATCCGCGTCGCCCGCCACGTCATCGATCCGCGTCGCTCGCCGGTCCGTGGGGTGGAAAATCTATGCCGACGGCCTGGCCGTCGGCATACTCCTGGCCCATGGATGTTGCCACGCCATCGATCCCCGCCCTTTGCCATGTCATCGATCCGTGGCCGTGTGCGCAGGTATGCCGACGGCCAGGCCGTCGGCATAGATTTGCCACCCCATGACATACGAGGGAGTGTTCTATCAAGAGCAACCTGATGATGATGATGTGGTTAGAAACGATGACGCTAGACCATTGGGTGATGATGATGTGGATCCAAACGATGACGAAGCACGGAATGATGGTGAGACCATTGTCAATGAAAATGACATACTTATGCTAGAAAAGTTAAACGAAGACGCTGACGACGAGGAAGAGCCTCCACCTCCGTCAGACAACGAAGATGATATGATTGATAGTGATGATGAGACGGACCGAGAAAGAGGTTACAACAGTGATGATTCATATGGTTTCTAGCAGATGTACTGTGTCAAGTCTTTTTTTTCTATAGTTTAGGAATATGCCTTTTATGCATTTTTATTAATGTGTTTATTATCAAGACTTTTCCTTCATTTCATTAATTTACTAATTGCTTATTCTCTTTTCAATGCAGGTTCGTGGAACATGGGCAAGGGGAAGGCCGACGGCGTGGGTTTCCTACGCAAGGTCGTTGGCCTGTCTAGTTGGAGTGGTCGAGCACGTAATCCTCCCCCCCTCCCGGCTACTTGACGAGGACTCCTCACAGGGAGGTCGAGGGAGAGGTGCCCCTAGAGGAGGAGGGGGCGGGGGGAGAGCCCCTAGAGGGCGAGGTGGTGGGGGGAGAGCCACTACAGGGGGTCGCGGCCAGAAAGAGCGCACCCTCACCGACTTAGGGGTGTTGTCTTCGAGGCCATCCTCTAGTGAGGTACCCTCCTCTAGTGGGGTACCCTCCTCTGGTGAGGAGGAGGAGGAGGACGAGGCAGGCGAGGAGGAGAAGGTTCGGGATGGGGCCGAGGAGGAGGTGGAGGAGGAGGACGAGGAGGAGGAGGATGAGGAGGAGGTTGCGGAGGGGGAGGCAGGCGAGGAGGAGGGTGGTGGCGGGGATGATGGTGCTGGCGGGGAGGGGGTTGACAACAAGGGGTGGCTGCGTGGTAATGCAAAGTTACCAAAGCAGGTTCCTGCTACTGAGGAGCAGAAGTGGCTCATTGAGTCCACGGGGAAAGAGTAAGTGCCACTTTATAATAATTTCATTATTTTGCTTGTCACATGCTCATTCCGGTTGTTATTTATTTTGCTTGTCACATGCTAATAGTTCATTCTTTTGCAGCAACTGGATATATTCTAAAGGGGTCCGTATTCCCAACGGCCTCATCACCGTCTTGCTGAAGTTACACTGGCCGGGGTTGTACTGTCCGAATCTAGTCAGGCACCCGAACCATCGGGTCTTGGCCACGAGCTGGGAGCACTGGGAAGCGGCCCTCCACGCGGACCATGGGACCCATGCCAAGGCCGTGATCACCACTTTCTGGGTGAGTTCTCTTCAGAAGCACAAGTCCATTCTAGTTTCACGAATGATTTAACTCATGGCTTCTTCCATTCTTGTTTCGTGCATGATTGTAGAAATTCTATCGAGTTCTCCCGGAGCACAGGGCCAGAGCGGACCAGATCGTGCTACGCCAATGCAAGAAGAAGGCCCGCCAGATGAAGTACGAGGTGCGCTATGTGGCCATCTCGACATACCATCACGACTATCTTGGTGTGAAGATGACCAAGGAAGACGCGCGGAGGATGGGCATTACCTTGGAGAGGGACGAGTTATTGAAGGTAAGTATAAAAGATTTTTCATTATGCTTTCATTACCTTGTGGTACATTTCACCGTTTCGTGTTGACATGCCATTATGATTTCATTATGTAGGTGTTACCAAATTGGTGTTATGGAAAAGACGAGTCCTGGGCGGCATTGGTGGATCTTTGGTGTGATGAGGCTGGAGCCTGGGCGGCTATGAGAGTCAAAAACAAGGCTAACCGAGGGAAGGAGGGAGTACATGCTCAGGGAAACCGAAACCACTATCTCCACAAGGCAGTTAATGTATGACTAACCCCATTAAACATTCTTCTTCTTCTATTTACCATTACTTTCTTATGTATGACTAACCTCTGTTTGGTGGTGCAGGAGGAGAAACTGAAGCGGCCGCTCTCACACATGCAGGCGTGGGAGATCGCCCATACGCGGAAGGACCCCAAGCCTGGCGAGCCCAAGTACTACGGCAAGAAGACCGCGCATAGGAAGAAGGCCTACTCCGATGGGTATATGTCGTTACATCCTGACACACCTGACCCCATTGCGGCGGATCTGGACGAAAGGGTGGTGGTGGGCATGGGGCCGAAGGAGCACGGTCGGGAGGCGGTTCTCGATGCTGTGATCACTCCTACTATCTCCTACACACAGCTCCGTCGGATCGACCCGACCCTGAGCCAGCGCACGAGCACGCCCATGAGCAGTGCACCGTCACTGTCCCTCTTTCAGGAGCAGCAAACTGTAAGTATTTTCCCTTTTATCTTCATTGCTCCCTTTATTTTCCGCATTTAGTAGTTTTATGAGTCTCATCATGTCATACTGTAGGCCTACATGGAGTACACACGCCAGGAGACCATGGCGTGGCACGACCGCCTTCATGCATACCATCAGCAGAGGGATCGCGAGATGCAGCACGCTTTTCAGGAAATGGCGGCCGGCAGGTGTCCTCAATGGCCATCAGCAGAGGGTCCTCCAGCACAACCAACGTTGCTGACCTTTGAGGAGTTTTGGCACAGAACGCTGGCCCCTCGCCGGTTAGTTCATCCCCAATCTATTCACTCAAAGCATATCATGCCTTTCAACACAGTCATATATCCCGTTAATATGTCTTTTCAACATCCAGGGAACCGGTGGATCAACCGTTGGTGGTGGTCTTCGCAGCACTCCCGAGTCACGAAGCCCGACCACTCCGATCCATGGAGGCAGAGGCGGAGGTGGAGGCGGTCTTGGCGGTAGCGCTGCCGCTAGCACTTACGACCTGGGCTTCGGCGGTCTTGGCGGTGACGACCTCCGCGGTGCTCGACGTCCTGGCGCTTAAGCCTTTGGGTTACATTGTGGCGGTTCTCGATGCTAGGATACTTATATGCTTGTGATGTTTCTTATCTTATTGTTGTTTGTGAGATTCTTATATGCTTGGTGGTGATGATACTTATATGTTTATGCTTTGCGATGCTTCTTATGATGTGTGATGATGAATTTGTTGTGTGATGCTGCTCCTTATTGTTACGTGATGCTGCTTCTTATATATGCTGTGTATATTCAAATGAATTGAGCTGAAAAGAAACAGAAAAAAGGAAAAAAAACTGGACAGAAACTATGCCGACGGCCTAGCCGTCGGCATAGGCCTGGCGTGAGCTCCCAGTTGCGGACACGTGGCAGGTCTATGCCGACGGCCTAGCCGTCGGCTTAGTTTGAAACTATGCCGACGGCTAGGCCGTCGGCATAGACCTGCCCCAGGAGCGCCCAGTTTCTGACACGTGGCATGTCTATGCCGACGGCCTAGCCGTCGGCATAGTTTCAAACTAAGCCGACAGCTAGGCCGTCGGCATAGACCTGCCCCAGGAGCAACAGCTTCTCGCCATGTGGTGAGAAGCCATTGGTCAACACTTGACGGCGGCCGCCGTTAGGCGATGACGTTGCCGACGGCCAGGGCCGTCGGCATAGATGTACGGCCACCGTCGGGATAGGGGCTATGCCGACGGCCTTTCTATGCCGACGGGCATCCTGGCTACGCCGACGGATATGTTGCCGACGGCCGTATGCCGACGGGGGCCGTCGGCATAGGCCTGTCCCGACGGCTAGTGAATGATAACCTGGATGAGTCGGCGGAGACTGCCATCCCATTGTCTGCCATGTCTCTTACGCCTTCATTGCAGTTATGCACGGCCCTTTGGTGCCGTTACTCAGTAGAGGAGGTCACCAGGTGTGCACAATTCCCGCGGACATCCCCATTCCACTTCATCTCCGATTAGCCGGCTGTGGATATGACGGCATTGGTGTGGCGCATCGTTGCTCGTCGATCACAGGAGGAGTGTATGCCAGCACGGAGCCATGGTTCACCTAAGACTTACCAGCAGGGAAGGACATTTTATACAGAGGGGCGTGATCAGCCCACACAACTATGACCAGAAACTCTAAATAATTTCAATCTGAAATCTCTTAAGCAACAAAGCACAGGCTAATTAATGAATATGACCAGCCGACCTATATATGATGGCCAAATATATACAATTCTGTAATACCATGCCCGTGTTCGCATATATAGCATAGCACATGTTGGTTGTATCCTGGGAAAAAATAGTGTGCTATACAAAATAGCGCCGCCCCTTAAATTACGCTATTAGCTTGCTATAGCGTGCTATTCGTGAGACATTGTACACTGATTTATTTAGCAAGACGATTCTCTACAAGGTATAGCGTGCTATTAGCTGCGCTATAGCGCACTATTTCTTTCAGTGTTGTACCTATCCAGGAATTAAAATGTCAAAAACAAACTTGTTCTAGAAGAAAACTGGATGATTCCCGAAAAATGCATCTGTTAGGGACCTTTTGGAACGAAAGATTCCATCGGAAACATAAAGCATCACCTCCTCTAAAATCCATTCTTCCTTAAGAACCCATAACTTTTAGATAGTAACAAGTTCAATATCTGCTGCAAAGCAAACTAAATGTGTGTGCACTAGCTTTGATTGATACAAAAACACAAATCATATTTCATGGATTTCCTAGCTCTGAAATTGGTAAGATAGGATGAATGGAAGAAATACCGATATAAATTAATTGTAAAACTGATTCCTGTTTCCAGAGTGTTTGACAAGCAAAGAGCACTAACCTGGAAGATTTGTAGCTACTCGAAAGCTTTCGAGGTAGAAGAAGAGAGGCGCAAGAAGGTCAGACTGGATACACCTACCAGCTTCTTGGGGTTGCATAGATAGAAATGAAGAGAGGGGCAAGTAGAGGCTGAAGAAGGGGGTGGGATCGGTTGACTTTGAATTAATTTGAGTGTAGTTAAGAAGACCAAGATTACTAGACTTCACAATTAAGAACTCTAGGTAGGGTGATGCATGTGATGGCTGACAGATCCATCTAATTAGGGGTAAGAGCGGTACGCGAGCAATAAAATACGGGGAAATCTGATATCACTATTATACTGTTAAATTGTTTGTTCATAAATCACAATCTATGCCATCATCCCTTTTATTCATCGGTGTAAAATAGTGACATGGGAACCAGTGCTTGGATTGGAGTTTGATTAGTGTCCAGCAGCAAGCAGAACGCATCCATGACCTCTTGTCATAGGATATTACGCCGGCCCGGCCAGCCGGTGCATATGCATTTTGTAGTCATCTGTTCCACGTTGGATAGTTTATGGTCTCCGTTAATGGGGCCAAGGTTAAGTCTTTGAGGTCTACAGCTACTCGATTGGATCAAGTAGATGCTTGGGAGATAAGAGAAACAAATACTTGAGGGTTCGTCATAGAAAATAATAGTTCCCTTCATATAACATACTTCAACTAGAGGCTTGGGAGATAATAAACAACTAGATACAAGTTCGCATATTCAGATCATAAATTAGCTTTCTGAGTTCAAAAACCATGACATCCAACAGCTAGATAGCTTTGAATACTATATTTTCATTTTTATAAGGAGGAGGTCGAGAAAGAGTGGTTAAGATATTGCTCGATTGGATCAACTACACGCTTGGGAGATTAGAGAAACAATGACTTAAAGGTTCCCCATTAAAAATATTAGTTCCCTTAAAAAGCATACATCAACTAGACATTTGGGAAAAAAGAGAAACAACTAGACACAAGTGTGCCTATTTACTCCGCATATTACCATTCTGAAGACAAAGCAGCGAGTTCGAACACCATGACATCCATCAGCTAGCTAGCTTTGAATAATGTATTCCTTATATTTATAAGAGGGGAGGTTGAGAAAGAGTGTTTAAGATATTGCCCGATTGGATCAACTAGATGCTTGGGACATAAGAGAAACAATTACTTGAAGGTTCATCGTGGAAAATAGTAGTTCCCCTCAAGCAACATACTTCAACTAGACGCTTGGGAGATAAGAGAAACAACAAGACACAAGTGTGCATATTATCTAACTGAACACAAAGCAGCGAGTTCGAACACCATGACATCTAACAGCAAGCTAGCTTTGGATATTTTATTTATTTTATTTTTATAAGGGGGGATGTTCAGAATGAGTGGTTAAGAACTTAAGATATTGCTCGATTGGATCAACTAGATGCTTGGGAGATAAGAGGAACAACGACTGGATGGTTCATCGTGGAAAATATTAGTTCCCCTCAAACAACATACTTCAACTAGACGCTTGGGAGATAAGCCCGGCCACACCACACGGGATTGCTGGTACCGCTACGAGGATGATTGTGAATCTTCCCAAGATGAGAAGGTCGCGGGGGCTGCAGACGGCTCCTATATATGGCATCGATACAAACTGGTATGTCGATAGCGGCGCGACAGACCACATCACAAGTGAGCTGGAAAAGGTGACCGTACGTGAAAAGTACCGTGGGCAGGATCAAGTCCACACCGCCAACGGAGAAGGTATGAGCATTAGCCACGTTGGTCATTCAGTACTTAAAACTCCCCATAAAAATATTCGCCTTGGAAATTTTTTGCATGTTCCTAGTGCTTCGAAAAATCTCCTTTCCGTTCATCGTATTGCAATTGACAATCATGTATTCCTTGAATTTCATCCGTTTTTCTTTTTGATCAAGGATCAGGTCACGAAGAAAACACTCTATCGAGGTAGATGTGTTCGAGGGCTCTATCCGTTGATTCCGGAGCTTAGGAGATTGAATAAACAAGCCTATCGTGTCACCAAAGTCTCCTCAACTCGGTGGCATGATAGATTAGGGCATGCATCTTTTTCTTTGATCGAAAAATTGCTTAGGAAGAATAAGCTCCAGTTTGTTGGTGAGCGTAGTTGTGAAACAATTTATGATTCCTGACAACGTGCTAAAAGTCATCAGTTGCCTTATCATGCGTCTACAAGTATTTCTACTAAACCACTTGAACTCATCTTCTCTGATGTTTGCGGTCCTGCCCCTAAATCTGTTGGTCGGCACACCTATTACGTAAGCTTCATAGATGACTATAGCAAATATACCTGGATTTATCTCATAAAAAAGAAATCCGATGTGTTTCAAGTTTTTCATAACTTCCAAGCACTAGTAGAAAGAAAATTTGATTGCAAAATCCTAGCTCTCCGGTCTGATTGGGGAGGGGAGTACAGAAACCTCAACTCCTTCTTCCAACAGATTGGCATATCTCATCATATATCGTGTCCCCATGCTCATCAACAGAACGGATCTGCTGAACGTAAGCATCGACACATTGTTGAGGCAGGTCTAGCCTTACTTGCTGCCGCATCCATTCCCTTGAAGTTCTGGGATGAGGCCTCTCTCACCGCAGTTCATCTTATAAATATGTTGCCTAGCCGTGTCATCAAGAATGAAACTCCGATAGAACACCTCTTTCACACCAAACCTGACTACACCTCACTACGGGTCTTTGGATGTGCATGTTGGCCAAACCTTCGCCCGTACAACAATCACAAAGTCATGTTCAGGTCAAAACAATGTGTTTTTCTGGGTTATAGTCCACAACACAAAGGTGTAAAATGCCTTGATGTAACCACTGGTCGCGTCTACATCTCCCATGACGTGGTGTTCGATGAGACTATTTTTCCCTTTGCACATCTTCACCCAAATGCCGGCATCCTTCTTCAAAAAGAAATTCTCCTTCTACCATCTCATCTCACCGGCATCAAGAATGGGGATGATTTAAATACTGATGATCAATCGTTGACTAATCCTCTTACTAATGTTGCACATGAGTGTTGTTATGAAGCAGAAAAAGCGGTGCAGAAAATAATGAAGAAATTGGCCAGAATCAACATTTTATGGTTCCTGGACGAAGCAGCAGCAGACTCGAGGTGAATCAGCCTCGGGATAGGAGTGCATCAGCCTCGGGATCCCCTTCCTGCAGGACTGATGCGCCAGCCACCTCGGCATCCGCCCCGATTGCCTCAGATGGATCCCCCTCGGATCCTGCACCGCATCTGACCAGCAGCGGCCAGTCGCCCGTGTCGCGCCGCGCCAACCAGACGACAGGACGCCCCGCGCCAACCACTGGACACCACGCGGCCTCATCACGAGACGCCCACGCCTGGGCGGTGTGGTGCTTAACCGCGCTGCTACACGCGGCGAGCCTCGCGCCCGGATCCTGGCTCGGAGTCCCGCGCTGACTCCGCTGGCCCCCCTCATCATCGGCTCATCATGAGCCGGCCCCTGGCACAGGCGCAGGCACGGGATCTTCTGCGCCGCCATCTGTCTCCGCGCCACATCCTTAGGCCACAAAAGATCTGGCTTGAGCGGCTCCGTCCGACAGGCCCTCTCCCGACTCTGCGGCTGCCGCTGGTGCAGGATCTTCTACGCCGGCTGCTTCACCACCTCGGACAAGGCTTCAAATGGGAGTACTTCAACCCAAAAATTACAAACATTTAACAAAACTTGGATATGCTTGTAACACACATGAACCACATACACCGAATACTGTTGCAGCAGCCTTGAGTGATCCAAGGTGGCAGAAGGCTATGGAAGAGGAATACATGGCGCTACACAAAAACAAAACCTGGCATTTAGTTCCTGCATGTCAAGGCAAAGGTAAAAATGTGAATGATTGCAAATGGGTATTTAGAATCAAACAGAAATCTGATGGAACCATAGACCGCTATAAAGCTAGACTAGTTGCAAAGGGTTCTAAGCAAAGGTATGGCATAGACAATGAGGACACCTTTAGTCCCGTTGTAAAGGCTGCCACTATTCGTGTATCCAAGGGGTGGAGGCTTCGGCAGCTAGATGTACAGAACGCGTTTCTCCATGGTGTTCTGGAAGAGGAAGTGTTTATGAGACAACCTCCTAGGTTTGAGGACAGAAACAAGCCCCTCCATATTTGCAAACTTGACAAGGCTTTATATGGATTAAAGCAAGCTCCTAGAGCATGGTATTCCAGGTTGAGCTCCAAGCTCCAAGCACTTGGGTTTACTCCCCTCCAAGTCTGACACCTCATTGTTTATTTATCATAAGTCAAATACCTCAATATCTGTGCTTATATATGTTGATGATATTATTGTCACAAGTTCATCAGATGAGGCTATTACAAGATTACTAAAGGATTTAAACTCTGAATTTGCTCGTAAGGATCTAGGAGACTTGCATTATTTCCTTGGTATTGAAGTAAAGAGAGATGGGGATGATCTTCACCTATCTCAAGAAAAGTATGCAACTGATCTTGTAGCTAGAGCAGGGTTGCAGGGCTGCAACCCAGCTCCAACACCATTATCCAGTTCCAAAAAATTGTCTTTGTCAGAAGGAGAGCTCCTGAATCAGGAAGACAGTACTAGGTACAGAAGCATGGTTGGTGCACTACAATACTTAACTTTAACCAGGCCTGATCTTTCCTTTGCTGTCAACAAAGTTTGTCAGTTCCTTCATGCACCTACCACAGTCCATCTGACAGCTGCAAAGCGTATACTTAGATATGTTAAAACACTTTGAGCATTGGACTAACATTTAGCAAGTCACCATCAACTCTTGTCTGTGCATTCTCTGATTCGGATTGGGCAGGTTGTTGACAGACGCTCAACAAGTGGCTTTGCAGTATTTTTTGGTCCTAATCTGATTTCTTGGTGTGCCAAGAAAAAAAACTGCCGTGTCCAGGTCTAGCAGAGAGGCTGAATACAAGGCACTAGCAAATGCTACTGCAAAAATCATTTGGGTTCAATCCTTGCTAAAAGAGCTTGGCATACGTTGTAAACAAGCTCCATGCTTATGGTGTGACAATCTTGGTGCAACCTATCTTTCTGCTAATCCAGTTTTCCATGCAAGGACCAAACACATCGAAATAGATTTTCATTTTGTCAGAGAAAGAGTTGCTGCCAAGAAGCTTGATATTCAGTTCATACATTCTCAAGATCAAGTTGCAGATGGTTTACCAAGCCCTTACCTACAAGAAGCCAACATCTTGCGTAGGCCACAGGGGCGCACCGGTTGGGTCCAGTCGGGTCATAGCCGGACTAGCTAGATAGATGTAGTTAGGGTATTCAGTTGTAATCTTTTCATCTCTATCTTATCTCTTCCTTCCTTGATCTCCAAGCTGTAACCTCAACCATATTGTATGCTTATCAGGGAGATGCCCCTGCCTATATTAACACACAACCGTCGCCTCGAGAGAGGTACGACGTTCTCCGCCTGTTTACATGAATTGATGAGTAGGTACCAAGAATTTGTTTAACTGAGAGCCCCAGGTTCCTGAGGAATGACGGCGCAAATTAAGTCACCTCGCCCTCTGATAGTCTGATCTAGCTGCCTCTCCATGAATGAATTAGCCAGCCTGGAGAAACCCCGGTCGGCAAAGCTGTATATGTGCAGCATAGTTGGTGGCACTTTTCTTGCTTTGAGGATCGGACAAGAGATGTGATTCCATAAAGTCAGATAACCTGCTGTTATTAAAAGATGAAATTGCAAACACTGATTAACTGAATCCCTTAATGATCGGCTGCATCTAGAACATGCTCTGATAGTACATTTACGTGCAGCAAACTTGTTCAACCATTCCTTATATGAAGGTACCCTTGCCCAGCCTTGTTTTCTATTCCACCTTCATTTAGTTTCGACTGTACTTACCTGAGCAATCATGGAGGACTAGAGCCATGGCATTTTCTTCTGCAAACCAGAGGAAATTATTTATCAGTACCTGTTTTGTTCAAGTAGAATACTTGGAACCCCTGAAAAAAAAAGTAGAATACTTGGAAAGCACTATTTATCTTGAAAGCTGAGGGTTTAGAATACCATATATAAAGTAGAATAGTTGAAGAACAAAATCTTGTCCAGTAACAACAACAGAAATCACAAACAACATACCTCTAGTTAGAAAATTTTCCTTGGAATCTTCTTTTTTGGGTCTAAATCTTGGAAATCCGTTAGAAAGAATTATTTCAGACTGCTTAGCCAGGTGATGCTAAAACCCCAGATCAAACAAGGCATTTCATGCAAAGGTGGGAGTTTTTCTTTTTCTTTTTTTCTTTAATATGCATCTTAATAGAAAAAACAACACAAAACAAACCAATGCAAAAGAATGAAAAAAAGTGAAAACCGAGAGAAAAAACAAAGAAGACAAACAAAAACAAGAAAGAAACAAAGAAAAAAGGAAAGAAAAGAAAAGGACGATGAAAAAAAGGCACAAAAGAAAAACCAAAAAGGCAAAAAGGCAAAAAAAAACATAGTATAGCAAAGAAAACCAAGAAAGAAATAAGAAAACCAAAGAGAGAGAGAAAAGGAAACAAGAAACAAAATAAAAACCGAACAAATGCAGCAACGAACAGGCTGAACGAATGACCAACCAAGAAACATGATACCGCGCCACTTCAGTCGAGTCAGAAACTAGTCTTACGTGAAGCGAGAGACATAAATCTCGCGCGGTCAGAGACCTACGAAAATCACTATTAAGGGTTATCCCTTGCAAAGGCCACTCTCATCTTTTCAGACACTGTTAAGTGGCACGCTGCACGTGCATAACCCGTCGCAACCTGGGAGTTTTTTTTTCCTTTTTCTGTAAATTTGTTTATTCAAAACCTTTTATCTCTCGAACCATATGTTCAAATCCAAAATCTTTTTCACCATTTGATTTCTCGTGACAGGAACTTCGGAATTACATCCTATTTTAAAAGGTTTCGATAAACTTTTTTTCATGAAAAAACCTGAAAAAAAAAAACTGGAGTGGGAAGCACGGTTCTATTCTTCCATGAGATGCGAAGCTCATATTTTATTTCCTTTTCGAGAAGCACACTCACAGAAGCAAATTTGTGTCTCCACGAGAAGAAAATATGTGCTTCTCGTGAAAGCACATTTGTTTCCCTTTCCGAGAAGCACACCTCGTAGCATTTTTTTTTCTTTTTCGAGAATGTGCTTCTCGTGGAAGCTAATCTTGTGGAAGCACATTTTTTACTTTTCCGTGAAGCCCAGCTGCGTTTCTCGCAAAAGCCTGTGCTTCTTGTGAAAGCAAAACATTTTTCTCTAAGACCTGACAAGAATTGAAACGCTACAGAAAAAATAACTAATCTAAAATTCGAAAACATGAACAGAAAAATAAAAAAACGAAATCCAGAGTGAGTGTCCAACACGCGACGCATGGCGAAAACTGGACGCACCACTTGACGTGCTTCTATGCACGCACAGTCCGAGGGGTAATCTGATCCTACAAGCCTCTTTCTCGCCGTCGGCCATAACTGACTTCTATCTCCACCAAGATCCATGTTCTGGTTTTCCTCCTCGTTTGCATCCCCTGGATTACCTCTCCCTCGACCAAAGCCTCCTCCACGACCTGGTCCAAATCCACCTCTGCCACCTCTTCTGCCTCCATGCCCGGGGAAGTTTGGGGCATCAAAGTTAACCAAAAGCCAGTTTCCCCACTCACAATCTTCATCATTGTGCAGACCATCTCCACATTCAGTTACCAAGTGTCCAATAAGGCCGCAAAAGAAACAAAATTCCGGCATTTTCTCATATTCCACAAGGTACTTGATACTCTATTTTAAGGTTATATGGACGAAACTAACAAGAGGTGTGTCCAGATCCAAAAACACACGAGCTCGCAGATACTTTGTTTGGATAATTCTGTTGGGGATCGTTGCAGAAATTAAAAAATTTCTACGCATCACCAAGATCAACCTATGGAGTTTACTAGCAACGAGAGGGGAGTGCATCTTCATACCTTTGAAGATCGCGATGCGGAAGCGTTGCAAGAACGCGGTTGGAGGAGTCATACACGTAGCGATTCAGATCACGGCAGAATCCGATCCAAGCACCGAACAACGGTGCCTCCGCGTTCAACACACGTGCAGCCCGGTGACGTCTCCCGTGCCTTGATCCAGCAAGGAGGAGGAAGAGGTTGAGGAAGAAGGCTCCAACAGCAGCACGACGGCGTGGTGGTGATGGAGTGGCAGTTGTCCGGTAGGGCGTCGCCAAGCTCACGCGGAGGAGGAGAGGTGTTGGGAAGGGGAGGGGTTGCGCCTTGGATGTGGTGCTGCATCCCTCCCTCCACCCCTCTATTTATAGGGAGAAGGGGGAAGGGGGCCGGCCCCTCTAGATGAGATCTAGAGGGGGGGGGGGCGGCGGCCAAGGGGGAGGGGGCTTGCCCCCCAAGCAGCAAGGGGGGCGGCTCCCTTTAGGGGTTGTTTGGATAGCTAGATTATAGAGAACTAGTTTCCCTTAAACTTGATTTCTGGTGTAACAACCCAAAACATTGTTTGGATTATCTAACTAACTCGCGGATATAGTAAACCGAGTTTTCCAAAAGCCCAAAAAACGAGTTTATACAAAAACGACTAATAGACATTTTTATATAAACGGGTCTTCTATACGCACCAGGAGATTAACGAAGTCCCAGGCGCAGATTGTGGTAAACTACGCCGGCCGTGACAGCAGCTTGCCGATCTCGGCCAGGCACCCAGAAGCAGGTTGCGATGCTCCACCTAGCCCAGCGCCTCCATGGCGGACATGGACTTCGGCCGGCTGCCGCCTCCATGGTGGACGTGGACTTCACAACCACCTCCGTCGTCGATATGCAGATACTCCAGCTTGTAGGTCATCGTCCCGCCTCCCTAGCATGTGCGTTGTGCTCTGCTGTTACCGGCGAATCAATCCAGCAGCTAGGTGTTACATGCATGTCTGGCCTGAGAATCAATCAAGGCGATTTACTCCGTTTACTTGTGTCTTGCCATATGCGAGCTACATGTACGTGCATCTTCACGGCGGAAAGAATTCGTCACCGGAGCAACGTTCGATGGGAACCTGGACCAACATGCATGACACCGGCTAGCGAAGCAGAGCATGATCAGGCGATAAGCACGATCACCCCGGCAGCCACGCTGAAAACCGCGAACCTCCGCCAGAGAGCCGTTTACGGTGTGGTTGTCTGCCACTATGCGTGTAGGTGCACTGGTAGAGAATAGGCCTTTAGTCCCGGTTCGCAAAGGCCATTAATCCCGGCTGTGCAACCGGGACTAAATATGCGCGACTAAAGACCCTCCCTTTAGTCGCGCCTCTTACGAACCGCGACTAAAGGCCCGTCCACGTGGGCGCCAGGAGTCCGTCGTGGCGGAGAACCTTTAGTCCCGATTCTCGTGGCTAACCGGGACTAAAGGCCTCCTCCGCAGGTTTAGGGTTTTAGCCCCCCTAAACCTGGTTTTTTTGCGAATTTTTTTATTTTCAAATTTCTGAATTATTTTAACCTCTAATCTCTAATCACCACCCCTCATCACTGCTCAATTTATCCTCTAATCTCTAATCACCCCTCATCATTCCAAATCATCTAACTTCCCGGACGGTCACCCATCCTCTCACTACTCCAGCCTGAGCACGCTTAACTTCCGGGTTCTATTCTCCCTCGTTTCCAAGTCTGCACTTGTTGTTTTCCTGACAATAGTAGGATGTCAATTCTATTAACCCTCAGGAATTTAGCTTGAGCATGAAGTGACACATTTCATTGTTTGAGTTTGAAACTATTGTTTTAAAAAACAATAATTATTTAGTAACACTAATATTTCTGGAATAATTAGTTTGACCATTGTTTGACCACTGTTTGACCATAGTTTGATCAGATTTGACCAAAATTTAAAAAAAACTGAAATAATTATTTAGTAACACTAATATTCTAGAATAATTAGTTTGACCATTGTTTGACCACAATTTGAATTTTTTTGAATTTTTTTGCCTCTCCAGATCTTAAAAGCCCCGTATCTTTTTTTCTGTTAGGTTTTTGAGGATTTTGAAAATGTTTAACGGGGTAACTAATGCCTCAATTCGGATGTAACTTTTCGAGTAGATGATTTTTCAAATAAAAAACTTTTTCATCCGAGTTCGTATGCAAAAGTTATGCCCATTTTAAGAAATTCCAGAGAGATTTTGCAAATAAAGTCGAAATTCATATTTGTTAATTTTCCCAACAACTAGACCACATATCACATGAGAAACTTATTTTATTTTATTTTTTTGACATTTCCATCATTTTCTTTTGATTTTTCTAAAACTGAAAAGGCGGTCGGGGGGGGGGGTAGAGTTTGATGGGCCCTTTTGTACCGGTTCGTGCCGGTGAACCGGTACTAATGCCTCAAATCCCATTAGTACCGGTTGGTGGCACCAACCGGGACTAAACCTTTAGTCCCGGTTGGTCTGGCCAACCGCGACTAAAGGCCTTCGGGCCAGCCTGAGGACCTTTAGTCCCGGTTGGCCAGGCCAACCGGGACTAAAGCCCCTCCCGTCCGCCAGCTGTCGACCGAGCGCGCTGGGCCCAGATAGTTGGTCGCGGGTCTCCTCCCGAACCGCGACTAAAGAACCCTTTTGTCGCGGTTCGATTATTTTGGGGACTAATGGGGGTGTATGGAAGCCTCTTTTTCTACTAGTGGTGCCAAGAGCGAACCGAAGCACCGCACCTCCATGAATTGTTTTCTCCCAAAACGAAGAACTCAAAATCCCAGTTTTTTTTACTTTCGCGTCCAAACAAGGTATTGTATGTACCAACCTTAACAGAATAACTAACCAAAACTGCTTTTCCTAAACATCCTCCAAAAACTCGTTTTCTAAAATCTCACATCTAATTCCCTGTATCCAAACAACCCCTTGGGGTTCCCCCCAACCCTAGGCGCATGGGCCCTAGGGGGATGGCGTCCAGCCCACTTAGGGGCTGGTTCCCTTCCACATATAGCCCATAAGGCCCTCCGGGGCCGGTGGACCCCCGGAACCCCTCCGGTGGTCCCGATACAATACCAGTATACACCTGAATATTTCCGGTGACCGTATGATGACTTCCCATATAGAAATCCTCACCTCCGGACCAATCCGGAACTCCTCGTGACGTCCGGGATCTCATCCGGGACTCCGAACAACATTCGTTAATCACATACAAACCTTCATTATAACCCTAGCGTCATCAAACCTTAAGTGTGTAGACCCTACGGGTTCGGGAATCATGCAGACATGACCGAGACACCTCTCTAGTCAATATCCAACAAGGGGATCTGGATACCCATGTTGGCTCCCACACGTTCCACGATGATCTCATCGGATTAACCACGATGTCGAGGATTCAAGCAATCCCGTATACAATTCCCTTTGTCAATCGGTACGTTACTTGCCCGAGATTCGATCGTCGGTATCCCAATACCTCGTTCAATCTCGTTACCGGCAAGTCACTTTACTCGTTTCGTAATGCATGATCCCGTGACCAACTACTTGGTCACATCGAGCTCATTATGATGATGCATTACCGAGTGGGCCCAGAGATACCTCTCCGTCATACGGAGTGACAAATCCCAGTCTCGATCCGCGCCAACCCAACAGACACTTTCGGAGATACCTGTAGTGCACCTTTATAGTCACCCAGTTACGTTGTGACGTTTGGTACACCCAAAGCATTCCTACGGCATCCGGGAGTTGCACGATCTCATGGTCTAAGGAAATGATACTTGACATTAGAAAAGCTTTAGCAAACGAACTACACGATCTAGTGCTATGCTTAGGATTGGGTCTTATCCATCACATCATTCTCCTAATAATGTGATCCCGTTATCAATGACATCCAATGTCCATGGTCAGGAAACCGTAACCATCTATTGATCAACGAGCTAGTCAACTAGAGGCTCACTAGGGACATGTTGTGGTCTATGTATTCACACATGTATTACGATTTCCGGATAACACAATTATAGCATGAACAATAGGCAATTATCATGAACAAGGAAATATAATAATAACCATTTTATTATTGCCTCTAGGGCATATTTCCAACAGTCTCCCACTTGCACTAGAGTCAATAATCTAGTTACATTGTGATGAATCGAACACCCATAGAGTTCTGGTGTTGATCATGTTTTGCTCGTGAAAAAGGTTTAGTCAACGGATCTGCGACATTCAGGTCCGTATGCACTTTACAAATATCTATGTCTCCATCTTGAACATTTTCACGAATGGAGTTGAAGCGACGCTTGATATGTCTGGTCTTCTTGTGAAACCTGGGCTCCTTGGCCAGGGCAATAGCTCCAATGTTGTCACAGAAGAGAGTCATCGGGCCCGACGCATTGGGAATAACTCCTAGGTCGGTAATGAACTCCTTCATCCAGATTGCTACATGTGCTGCCTCCGAGGCTGCCATGTACTCCGCTTCACATGTAGATCCCGCCATGACGCTTTGCTTGCAACTGCACAAGCTGACTGCCCCACCATTCAAAATATACACGTATCCGGTTTGTGACTTAGAGTCATCCAGATCTGTGTCGAAGCTAGCGTCGACGTAACCCTTTACGACGAGCTCTTCGTCACCTCCATAAACGAGAAACATATCCTTAGTCCTTTTCAGGTACTTCAGGATATTCTTGACCGCTGTCCAGTGTTCCATGCCGGGATTACTTTGGTACCTTCCTACCAAACTTACGGCAAGGTTTACATTAGGTCTGGTACACAGCATGGCATACATAATAGACCCTATGGCCGAGGCATAGGGGATGACACTCATCTTTTCTCTATCTTCTGCCGTGGTCAGGCATTGAGCCGTGCTCAATCTCACACCTTGCAATACAGGCAAGAACCCCTTCTTGGACTGCTCCATATTGAACTTCTTCAATATCTTGTCAAGGTACGTGCTTTGTGAAAGACCAATGAGGCGTCTCAATGTATCTCTATAGATCTTTATGCCTAATATATAAGCAGCTTCTCCAAGGTCCTTCATTGAAAAACACTTATTCAAGTAGGCCTTTATGCTTTCCAAGAATTCTATATCATTTCCCATCAATAGTATGTCATCCACATATAATATGAGAAACGCTACAGAGCTCCCACTCACTTTCTTGTAAACACAGGCTTCTCCATAAGTCTGTGTAAACCCAAACGCTTTGATCATCTCATCAAAGCGAATGTTCCAACTCCGAGATGCTTGCACCAGCCCATAGATTGAGCGTTGGAGCTTGCAAACCTTGTCAGCATTCTTAGGATCGACAAAACCTTCTGGCTGCATCATATACAATTCTTCCTTAAGGAAACCATTAAGGAATGCCGTTTTGACGTCCATTTGCCATATCTCATAATCATAGAACGCGACAATTGCTAACATGATTCCGACGGACTTCAGCTTCGCTACCGGTGAGAAAGTCTCATCGTAGTCAACCCCTTGAACTTGTCGATAACCCTTAGCGACAAGCGGAGCCTTATAGATGGTCACATTACCATCCGCGTCTGTCTTCTTCTTAAAGATTAATTTATTTTCTATGGCTCGCCATGTTGGGAATCGTAGCATAATTTTAAAATTTTCTTACGCTCACCAAGATGCATCTATGGAGTATACTAGCAACGAGGGGAAAGGAGTGCATCTACATACCCTTGTAGATCGCGAGCGGAAGCATTCCAATGAACGTGGAGGACGGAGTCGTACTCGCCGTGATCCAAATCACCGATGACCGAGTGCCTAACGGACGGCACCTCCGCATTCAACACACGTACGGTGCAGCGACGTCTCCTCCTTCTTGATCCAGCAAGGGGGAAGGAGAGGTTGATGGAGATCCAACAGCACGACGGCGTGGTGGTGGATGTAGCGGGTCTCCGGCAGGGCTTCGCCGAGCTTCTGCGAGAGAGAGAGAGAGGTGTTGCAGGGGAGGAGGGAGGCGCCCAAGGCTGTAGGTTGCTGCCCTCCCTCCCCCCTTTATATAGGCCCCCTGGGGGGGGGCGCCGGCCGTAGAGATGGGATCTCATGGGGGGGGCAAAGGGGGGAAGGGGTTGCCTTGCCCCCCAAGGCAAGGGGGAAGCCCCCCACCCTAGGGTTCCCAACCCTAGGCGCATGGGGGGAGGCCCAAGGGGGGCGCCCCAGCCCACTAAGGGCTGGTTCCCTTCCACTTTCAGCCCACGGGGCCCTCCGGGTAGGTGGCCCCACCCGGTGGACCCCCGGGGCCCTTCCGGTGGTCCCGGTACAATACCGGTAACCCCCGAAACTTTCCCGGTGGCCGAAACTTGACTTCCTATATATAATTCTTCACCTCCGGAACCTCTCGTGACCTCCGGGATCTCATCCGGGACTCCGAACAACTTTCGGGTTTCCGCATACACATATCTCTACAACCCTAGCATCACCGAACCTTAAGTGTGTAGACCCTACGGGTTCGGGAGACATGCAGACATGACCGAGACGCCTCTCCGGTCAATAACCAACAGCGGGATCTGGATACCCATGTTGGCTCCCACATGTTCCACGATGATCTCATCGGATGAACCACGGTGTCGAGGATTCAATCAATCCCGTATGCAATTCCCTTTGTCAATCGGTATGTTACTTGCCCGAGATTCGATCGTCGGTATCCCAATACCTTGTTCAATCTCGTTACCGGCAAGTCTCTTTACTCGTACCGCAATGCATGATCCCGTGACTAACGCCTTAGTCACATTGAGCTCATTATGATGATGCATTACCGAGTGGGCCCAGAGATACCTCTCCGTCACACGGAGTGACAAATCCCAGTCTCGATCCGTGCCAACCCAACAGACACTTTCGGAGATACCCGTAGTGCACCTTTATAGTCACCCAGTTACGTTGTGACGTTTGGCACACCCAAAGCACTCCTACGGTATCCGGGAGTTGCACGATCTCATGGTCTAAGGAAAAGATACTTGACATTGGAAAAGCTCTAGCAAACGAAACTACACGATCTTTTATGCTATGCTTAGGATTGGGTCTTGTCCATCACATCATTCTCCTAATGATGTGATCCCGTTATCAATGACATCCAATGTCCATAGTCAGGAAACCATGACTATCTGTTGATCAACGAGCTAGTCAACTAGAGGCTTACTAGGGACACGTTGTGGTCTATGTATTCACACATGTATTACGATTTCCGGACAATACAATTATAGCATGAATAATAGACAATTACCATGAACAAAGAAATATAATAATAACCATTTATTATTGCCTCTAGGGCATATTTCCAACAGTCTCCCACTTGCACTAGAGTCAATAATCTAGTTACATTGTGATGAATCGAACACCCATTGCGTCCTGGTGTTGATCATGTTTTGCTCTAGGGAGAGGTTTAGTCAACGGATCTGCTACATTCAGGTCCGTATGTACTTTACAAATATCTATGTCTCCATTTTGAACACTTTCACGAATGGAGTTGAAGCGACGCTTGATATGCCTGGTCTTCCTGTGAAACCTGGGCTCCTTCGCAAGGGCAATAGCTCCAGTGTTGTCACAGAAGAGAGTCATCGGGCCCGACGCATTGGGAATCACCCCTAGGTCGGTAATGAACTCCTTCATCCAGACTGCTTCCTGTGCTGCCTCCGAGGCTGCCATGTACTCCGCTTCACATGTAGATCCCGCCACGACGCTTTGCTTGCAACTGCACCAGCTTACTGCTCCTCCATTCAAAATATACACGTATCCGGTTTGTGACTTCGAGTCATCCAGATCTGTGTCGAAGCTAGCGTCGACGTAACCCTTTACGACGAGCTCTTCGTCACCTCCATAAACGAGAAACATATCCTTAGTCCTCTTCAGGTACTTCAGGATATTCTTGACCGCTGTCCAGTGTTCCATGCCGGGATTACTTTGGTACCTTCCTACCAAACTTACGGCAAGGTTTACATCAGGTCTGGTACACAGCATGGCATACATAATAGACCCTATGGCCGAGGCATAGGGGATGACACTCATCTTTTCTATATCTTCTGCCGTGGTCGGGCATTGAGCCGTGCTCAATTGCACACCTTGCAATACAGGCAAGAACCCCTTCTTGGACTGATCCATACTGAACTTCTTCAATATCTTGTCAAGGTATGTACTTTGTGAAAGACCAATGAGGCGTCTTGATCTATCTCTATAGATCTTGATGCCTAATATATAAGCAGCTTCTCCAAGGTCCTTCATTGAAAAACACTTATTCAAATAGGCCTTTATACTTTCCAAGAATTCTATATCATTTCCCATCAATAGTATGTCATCCACATATAATATGAGAAATGCTACAGAGCTCCCACTCACTTTCTTGTAAACACAGGCTTCTCCATAAGTCTGTGTAAACCCAAACGCTTTGATCATCTCATCAAAGCGAATGTTCCAACTCCGAGATGCTTGCACCAGCCCATAGATTGAGCGCTGGAGCTTGCATACTTTGTTAGCATTCTTAGGATCGACAAAACCTTCCGGCTGCATCATATACAACTCTTCCTTAAGGAAGCCATTAAGGAATGCCGTTTTGACGTCCATCTGCCATATCTCATAATCATAGTATGCGGCAATTGCTAACATGATTCGGACGGACTTCAGCTTCGCTACGGGTGAGAAAGTCTCATCGTAGTCAACCCCTTGAACTTGTCGATAACCCTTAGCGACAAGTCGAGCTTTGTAGATGGTCACATTACCATCTGCGTCCGTCTTCTTCTTAAAGATCCATTTGTTTTCTATGGCTCGCCGCTCATCGGGCAAGTCAGTCAAAGTCCATACTTCGTTTTCATACATGGATTCTATCTCGGATTTCATGGCTTCTAGCCATTTGTCGGAATCCGGGCCCGCCATCGCTTCTTCATAGTTCGAAGGTTCACCGTTGTCTAACAACATGATTTCCAGGACAGGGTTGCCGTACCACTCTGGTGCGGAACGTGTCCTTGTGGACCTACGAAGTTCAGTAACTTGATCCGAAGCTTCATGATCATCATCATTAACTTCCTCCCCAGTCGGTGTAGGCACCACAGGAACATTTTCCCGCGCTGCGCTACTTTCCGGTTCGGAAGGGGTGACTATCACCTCATCAAGTTCCACTTTCCTCCCACTCAATTCTTTCGAGAGAAACTCCTTCTCCAGAAAGGACCCGTTCTTGGCAACGAAGATCTTGCCTTCGGATCTGAGGTAGAAGGTATACCCAATAGTTTCCTTAGGGTATCCTATGAAGACGCATTTTTCCGACTTGGGTTCGAGCTTTTCAGGTTGAAGTTTCTTGACATAAGCATCGCATCCCCAAACTTTTAGAAACGACAGCTTAGGTTTCTTCCCAAACCATAATTCATACGGTGTCGTCTCAACGGATTTAGACGGAGCCCTATTTAAAGTGAATGCGGCAGTCTCTAAAGCATAGCCCCAAAATGAGAGCGGTAAATCGGTAAGAGACATCATAGATCGCACCATATCCAATAGAGTGCGATTACGACGTTCGGACACACCATTTCTCTGAGGTGTTCCAGGCGGCGTGAGTTGTGAAACTATTCCACATTTCCTTAAGTGTGTACCAAATTCGTGACTTAAATATTCTCCACCACGATCTGATCGTAAGAATTTTATTTTCCTGTCACGTTGATTCTCAACTTCACTCTGAAATTCCTTGAACTTTTCAAAGGTTTCAGACTTGTGTTTCATTAGGTAGACATACCCATATCTACTTAAATCATCAGTGAGAGTGAGAACATAACGATATCCTCCGCGAGCCTCAACACTCATTGGACCGCACACATCGGTATGTATGATTTCCAATAAGTTGGTTGCTCGCTCCATTGTTCCGGAGAACGGAGTCTTGGTCATCTTACCCATGAGGCATGGTTCGCACGTGTCAAATGATTCGTAATCAAGAGACTCCAAAAGTCCATCTGAATGGAGCTTCTTCATGCGCTTGACACCAATGTGACCAAGGCGGCAGTGCCACAAGTATGTGGGACTATCGTTATCAACTTTACATCTTTTGGTATTCACACTATGAACATGTGTAACATCACGTTCGAGATTCATCAAAAATAAACCATTGACCAGCGGGGCATGACCATAAAACATATCTCTCAAATAAATAGAACAACCATTATTCTCGGATTTAAATGAGTAGCCATCTCGAATTAAACGAGATCCAGATACAATGTTCATGCTCAAAGCTGGCACTAAATAACAATTATTGAGGTTTAAAACTAATCCCGTGGGTAGATGCAGAGGTAGCGTGCCGACGGCGATCACATCGACCTTGGAACCATTCCCGACGCGCATCGTCACCTCGTCCTTCGCCAGTCTCCGTTTATTCCGTAGTTCCTGTTTTGAGTTACAAATATGAGCAACCGCACCGGTATCAAATACCCAGGAGCTACTACGAGTACTGGTAAGGTACACATCAATTACATGTATATCACATATACCTTTGGTGTTGCCGGCCTTCTTCTTGTCCGCTAAGTATTTGGGGCAGTTCCGCTTCCAGTGACCACTTCCCTTGCAATAAAAGCACTCAGTCTCGGGCTTGGGTCCATTCTTTGACTTCTTCCCAGTAACTGGTTTACCGGGCGCGGCAACTCCCTTGCCGTCCTTCTTGAAGTTCTTCTTACCCTTGCCCTTCTTGAACTTAGTGGTTTTATTCACCATCAACACTTGATGTTCTTTTCTGATCTCTACCTCAGCTGATTTCAGCATTGAATATACCTCAGGAATGGTCTTTTCCATCCCCTGCATATTGTAGTTCATCACAAAGCTCTTGAAGCTTGGTGGAAGCGACTGAAGGATTCTGTCAATGACCGCGTCATCCGGGAGATTAACTCCCAGCTGAGTCAAGCGGTTGTGCAACCCAGACATTCTGAGTATGTGCTCACTAACAGAACTATTCTCCTCCATTTTACAGCTGAAGAACTTGTCGGAGACTTCATATCTCTCGACCCGGGCATGAGCTTGGAAAAACCAGTTTCAGCTCCTCGAACATCTCATATGCTCCATGTTTCTCAAAACGCTTTTGGAGACCCGGTTCTAAGCTGTAAAGCATGCCGCACTGAACGAGGGAGTAATCATCAGCACGCTGCTGCCAAGCGTTCATAACGTCTTGGTTCTCAGGGATTGGTGCATCACCTAGCGGTGCTTCTAAGACATAATCTTTCTTGGCTACTATGAGGATGAGCCTCAGGTTCCGGACCCAGTCCGTATAGTTGCTGCCATCATCTTTCAGCTTGGTTTTCTCTAGGAACGCGTTGAAATTGAGGACAACGTTGGCCATTTGATCTACAAGACATAGTGTAAAGATTTTAGACTAAGTTCATGATAATTAAGTTCATCTAATCAAATTATTTAATGAACTCCCACTCAGATAGACATCCCTCTAGTCATCTAAGTGAAACATGATCCGAGTTTAACTAGGCCGTGTCCGATCATCACGTGAGACGGACTAGTCAAGATCGGTGAACATCTCCATGTTGATCGTATCTTCTATACGACTCATGCTCGACCTTTCGGTCCTCCGTGTTCCGAGGCCATGTCTGTACATGCTAGGCTCGTCAAGTCAACCTAAGTGTATTGCGTGTGTTCCGAGGCCATGTCTGTACATGCTAGGCTCGTCAACACCCGTTGTATTCGAACGTTAGAATCTATCACACCCGATCATCACGTGGTGCTTCGAAACAACGAACCTTCGCAACGGTGCACAGTTAGGGTGAACACTTTCTTGAAATTATTATAAGGGATCATCTTACTTACTACCGTCGTTCTAAGCAAATAAGATGCAAAAACATGATAAACATCACATGCAATCAAATAGTGACATGATATGGCCAATATCATTATGCTCCTTTGATCTCCATCTTCGGGGCACCATGATCATCTTCGTCACCGGCATGACACCATGATCTCCATCATCATGATCTCCATCATTGTGTCTTCATGAAGTCGTCACGCCAACGATTACTTCTACTTCTATGGCTAACGCGTTTAGCAACAAAGTAAAGTAATTTACATGGCGTTATTCAATGACACGCAGGTCATGCAAAATAATAAAGACAACTCCTATGGCTCCTGCCGGTTGTCATACTCATCGACATGCAAGTCGTGATTCCTATTACAAGAATATGATCAATCTCATACATCACATATATCATTCATCACATCTTCTGGCCATATCACATCACATAGCACTTGCTGCAAAAACAAGTTAGACGTCCTCTAATTGTTGTTGCAAGTTTTTACGTGGTTTGTAGGTTTCTAGCAAGAACGTTTTCTTACCTACGTATGACCACAACGTGATTTGCCAATTTCTATTTACCCTTCATAAGGACCCTTTTCATCGAATCCGTTCCGACTAAAGTAGGAGAGACAGACACCCGCTAGCCACCTTATGCAACTAGTGCATGTCAGTCGGTGGAACCTGTCTCACGTAAGCGTACGTGTAAGGTCGGTCCGGGCCGCTTCATCCTACAATGCCGCCGAAACAAGAAAAGACTAGTAGCGGCAAGAAGAATTGGCAAACTCAACGCCCACAACTGCTTTGTGTTCTACTCGTGCATAGTAACTACGCATAGGCCTGGCTCATGATGCCACTGTTGGGAATCGTAGCATAATTTTAAAATTTTCCTACGCTCACCAAGATGCATCTATGGAGTATACTAGCAACGAGGGGAAAGGAGTGCATCTACATACCCTTGTAGATCGCGAGCGGAAGCGTTCCAATGAACGTGGATGACGGAGTCGTACTCGCCGTGATCCAAATCACCGATGACCGAGTGCCGAACGGACGGCACCTCCGCGTTCAACACACGTACGGTGCAGCGACGTCTCCTCCTTCTTGATCCAGCAAGGGGGAAGGAGAGGTTGATGGAGATCCAACAGCACGACGGCGTGGTGGTGGATGTAGCGGGTCTCCGGCAGGGCTTCGCCGAGCTTCTGCGAGAGAGAGAGAGGTGTTGCAGGGGAGGAGGGAGGCGCCCAAGGTTGTAGGTTGCTGCCCTCCCCCCCCTTTATATAGGCCCCCTGGGGGGGCGCCGGCCCTAGAGATGGGATCTCATGGGGGGGGGGGGGGCGCCGGCCAAAGGGGGGAAGGGGTTGCCTTGCCCCCCAAGGCAAGGGGGAAGCCCCCCACCCTAGGGTGCCCAACCCTAGGCGCATGGGGGGAGGCCCAAGGGGGGCGCCCCAGCCCACTAAGGGCTGGTTCCCTTCCACTTTCAGCCCACGGGGCCCTCCGGGATAGGTGGCCCCACCCGGTGGACCCCCGGGGCCCTTCCGGTGGTCCCGGTACAATACCGGCAACCCCCAAAACTTTCCCGGTGGCCGAAACTTGACTTCCTATATATAATTCTTCACCTCCAGACCATTCCGGAACCTCTCGTGACGTCCGGGATCTCATCCGGGACTCCGAACAACTTTCGGGTTTCCGCATACACATATCTCTACAACCCTAGCGTCACCGAACCTTAAGTGTGTAGACCCTACGGGTTCGGGAGACATGCAGACATGACCGAGACGCCTCTCCGGTCAATAACCAACAGCGGGATCTGGATACCCATGTTGGCTCCCACATGTTCCACGATGATCTCATCGGATGAACCACGGTGTCGAGGATTCAATCAATCCCGTATGCAATTCCCTTTGTCAATCGGTATGTTACTTGCCCGAGATTCGATCGTCGGTATCCCAATACCTTGTTCAATCTCGTTACCGGCAAGTCTCTTTACTCGTACCGCAATGCATGATCCCGTGACTAACGCCTTAGTCACATTGAGCTCATTATGATGATGCATTACCGAGTGGGCCCAGAGATACCTCTCCGTCACACGGAGTGACAAATCCCAGTCTCGATCCGTGCCAACCCAACAGACACTTTCGGAGATACCCGTAGTGCACCTTTATAGTCACCCAGTTACGTTGTGACGTTTGGCACACCCAAAGCACTCCTACGGTATCCGGGAGTTGCACGATCTCATGGTCTAAGGAAAAGATACTTGACATTGGAAAAGCTCTAGCAAACGAAACTACACGATCTTTTATGCTATGCTTAGGATTGGGTCTTGTCCATCACATCATTCTCCTGATGATGTGATCCCGTTATCAATGACATCCAATGTCCATAGTCAGGAAACCATGACTATCTGTTGATCAACGAGCTAGTCAACTAGAGGCTTACTAGGGACACGTTGTGGTCTATGTATTCACACATGTATTACGATTTCCGGACAATACAATTATAGCATGAATAAAAGACAATTACCATGAACAAAGAAATAATAATAACCACTTATTATTGCCTCTAGGGCATATTTCCAACACGCCGATCATTGGGCAAGTCAGTCAAAGTCCATACTTCGTTTTCATACATGGATCCTATCTCGGATTTCATGGCCTCAAGCCATTTGTCGGAATCCGGGCCCGCCCTCGCTTCTTCATAGTTCGAAGGTTCGCCGTTGTCTAACAACATGATTTTCAGGACAGGGTTGCCGTACCACTCTGGCGCGGAACGTGTCCTTGTGGACCTACGAAGTTCAGTGGTAACTTGATCATGATCGTCATCATTAACCTCCTCTCTAGTCGGTGCAGGCACCACAGAAACATTTTCTTGTGCTGCGCTACTCTCTGGTTCGAGAAGAGTCATCTCATCAAGTTCCACTTTCCTCCCACTTACTTCTTTCGAGAGAAACCCTTTCTCCAGAAAAGACCCGTTCTTGGCAACGAAGATCTTGCCTTCGGATCTGAGGTAGAAGGTATACCCAATGGTTTCCTTCGGGTATCCTATGAAGACGCATTTTTCCGACTTGGGTTCGAGCTTTTCAGGTTGAAGTTTCTTGACATAAGCATCGCATCCCCAAACTTTTAGAAACGACAGCTTAGGTTTCTTCCCAAACCATAATTCATATGGTGTTATCTCAACGGATTTCGACGGAGCCCTATTTAAAGTGAATGCGGCAGTCTCTAAAGCATATCCCCAAAATGATAGCGGTAGGTCGGTAAGAGACATCATTGATCGTACCACGTCCAACGGAGTGCGATTACGACGTTCGGACACACCATTACGCTGAGGTGTTCCAGGCGGCGTGAGTTGTGAAACAATTCCACATTTCCTTAAGTGCGTGCCAAATTCATGACTCAAATATTCTTCCCCATGATTTGATCGTAAGAACTTTATTTTCCTGTCACATTGATCCTCAACCTCACTCTGAAATTCCTTGAACTTTTCAAAGGTCTTAGACTTGTGTTTCATTAAGTAGACATACCCATATCTACATAAGTCATCAGTGAGGGTGAGAACATAACGATAACCACCGCGAGCCTCAACGCTCATTGGACCGCACACATCAGTGTGTATGATTTCCAATAAGTTGGTTGCTCGCTCCATTGTTCCGGAGAACGGAGTCTTGGTCATTTTGCCCATGAGGCATGGTTCGCACATGTCAAATGATTCATAATCAAGAGACTCCAAAAGTCCATCTGCATGGAGTTTCTTCATGCGTTTGACACCAATGTGACCAAGGCGGCAGTGCCACAAGTATGTGGGACTATCATTATCAACCTTACATCTTTTGGCATTCACACTATGAATATGTGTAACATCACGTTCGAGATTCAATAAGAATAAACCATTGACCAGCGGGGCATGACCATAAAACATATCTCTCATATAGATAGAACAACCTTTATTCTCGGATTTAAATGAGTAGCCATCTCGCATTAAACGAGATCCAGATACAATGTTCATGCTCAAAGCTGGCACTAAATAACAATTATTGAGGTTTAAAACTAGCCCCGTAGGTAAATGTAGAGGTAGCGTGCCGACGGCGATCACATCGACCTTGGAACCATTTCCGACGCGCATCGTCACCTCGTCCCTCGCCAGTCTCCACTTATTCCGCAGCTCCTGTTTTGAGTTACAAATATAAGCAACCGCACCAGTATCAAATACCCAGGAGCTACTACGAGCGCTGGTAAGGTACACATCAATAACATGTATAGCACATATACCTTTGGTATTGCCGGCCTTCTTATCCGCTAAGTACTTGGGGCAGTTCCGCTTCCAGTGACCGTTTCCCTTGCAATAAAAGCACTCAGTCTCAGGCTTGGGTCCATGCTTTGGCTTCTTCCCGGCAACTGGCTTACCGGGCGCGGCAACCCCCTTGCCGTCCTTCTTGAAGTTCTTCTTACCCTTGCCTTTCTTGAAACTAGTGGTTTTATTGACCATCAACACTTGATGTTCCTTTTTGATCTCCACCTCCGCTGATTTCAGCATTGAATATACCTGAGGAATGGTATTTTCCATCCCCTGCATATTGAAGTTCATCACAAAGCTCTTGTAGCTAGGTGGGAGCGACTGAAGGATTCTGTGAACGACCGCGTCATCCGGGAGATTAACTCCCAGCTGAGATAAGCGATTGTGTAACCCAGACATTTTGAGTATGTGCTCGCTGACAGAACTATTCTCCTCCATCTTACAACTGTAGAACTCATCGGAGACTTCATATCTCTCGACCTGGGCATGAGCATGGAAAACCATTTTCAGCTCTTGGAACATCTCATATGCTCCGTGCTGCTCGAAACGCTTTTGAAGCCCCGGTTCTAAGCTGTAAAGCATGCCGCACTGAACCAGGGAGTAATCATCAACACGTGTTTGCCAGGCGTTCATAACGTCTTGGTTTGCTGGGACGGGTGCTTCACCTAGCGGTGCATCCAGGACATATGCTTTCTTGGCAGCTATGAGGATGATCCTCAAATTCCGGACCCAGTCCGTATAGTTGCTACCATCGTCTTTCAGCTTGGTTTTCTCTAGGAACGCGTTGAAGTTGAGGTTGACATTAGCGTTGGCCATTTGATCTACAAGACATATTGTAACGGTTTTAGACTAAGTTCATGATAATTAAGTTTGTCTAATCAAATTATTAATGAACTCCCACTCAGACAGACATCCCTCTAGTCATGTAAGTGATACATGATCTGAGTCAACTAGGCCGTGTCCGATCATCACGTGAGACGGACTATTCATCATCGGTGAACATCTCCATGTTGATCGTATCTTCTATATGACTCATGTTCGACCTTTCGGTCTCTTGTGTTCCGAGGCCATGTCTGTACATGCTAGGCTCGTCAAGTCAACCTAAGTGTTTCGCATATGTAAATCTGGCTTACACCCGTTGTATGCGAACGTTAGAATCTATCACACCCGATCATCACGTGGTGCTTCGGAACAACGAACCTTCGCAACGGTGCACAGTTAGGGGGAACACTTTCTTGAAATTTTAGCGAGGGATCATCTTATTTATGCTACCGTCGTTTTAAGCAAATAAGATGTAAAACATGATAAACATCACATGCAATCAAATAGTGATATGGTATGGCCAATATCATTTTGCTCCTTTTGATCTCCATCTTCGGGGCGCCATGATCATCATCGTCATCGGCATGACACCATGATCTCCATCATCATGGTCTCCATCATCGTGTCTTCATGAAGTTGTCTCGCCAACTATTACTTCTACTACTATGGCTAACGGTTAGCAATAAAGTAAAGTAATTACATGACGTTCCAGTTGACACGCAGGTCATAAATAAATTAAGACAACTCCTATGGCTCCTACCGGTTGTCATACTCATCGACATGCAAGTCGTGATTCCTATTACAAGAACATGATCAATCTCATACATCACATATATCATTCATCACATCCTTCTGGCCATATCACATCACATGACACTTGCTACAAAAACAAGTTAGACGTCCTCTAATTGTTGTTGCAAAATTTTTACGTGGCTGCTGTAGGTTTCTAGCAAGAACGTTTCTTACCTACGCCAAAACCACAACGTGATATGCCAATTTCTATTTACCCTTCATAAGGACCCTTTTCATCGAATCCGATCCGACTAAAGTGGGGGAGACAGACACCCGCTAGCCACCTTATGCAACTAGTGCATGTCAGTCGGTGGAACCTGTCTCACGTAAGCGTACGTGTAAGGTCGGTTCGGGCCGCTTCATCCCACGATGCCGCCGAATCAAGATAAGACTAGTAACGGCAAGTAAATTGACAAAATCGACGCCCACAACAACTTGTGTTCTACTCGTGCATAGAAACTACGCATAGACCTAGCTCTGATACCACTGTTGGGGATCGTTGCAGAAATTAAAAAAAAATTACGCATCACCAAGATGAATCTATAGAGTTTACTAGCAACGAGAGGGGAGTGCATCTTCATACCTTTGAAGATCGCGATGCGGAAGCGTGGCAAGAACGCGGTAGGAGGAGTCGTACACGTAGCGATTCAGATCGCGGCAGAATCCGATCCAAGCACCGAACAACGGTGCCTCCGCGTTCAACACACGTGCAACCCGGTGACGTCTCCCGCGCCTTGATCCAGCAAGGAGGAGGGAGAGGTTGAGGAAGAAGGCTCCAGCAGCAGCATGACGGCGTGGTGGTGGTGGAGTGGCAGTTCTCCTGCAGGGCTTCGCCAAGCTCACATGGAGGAGGAGAGGTGTTGGGGAGGGGAGGGTCTGCGCCTTGGACGTGGTGCTGCAGCCCTCCCTCCACCCCTCTATTTATAGGGAGAAGGGGGAAGGGGGCCGGCCCCTCTAGATGAGATCTAGAGGGGGGCGGCGGCCAAGGGGGAGGGGGCTTGCCCCCCAAGCAAGGGGGGCGCCCCCCCTTTAGGGTTCCCCCAACCCTAGGCGCATGGGCCCTAGGGGGATGGCGCCCAGCCCACTTAGGGGCTGGTTCCCTTCCACATACAGCCCATAAGGCCCTCCGGGGCAGGTGGACCCTCCCGGTGGACCCCCGGAATCCCTCCGGTGGTCCCGGTACAATACCGGTATACCCCCGAATATTTCCGGTGACCGTATGATGACTTCCCATATATAAATCTTCATCTCTGGACCAATCTGGAATTCCTCGTGACGTCTGGGATCTCATCCGGGACTCTGAACAACATTCGGTAATCACATACAAACCTTCCTTATAACCCTAACGTCATCGAACCTTAAGTGTGTAGACCCTACGGGTTCGGGAATCATGTAGACATGACCGAGACACCTCTCTAGTCAATAACCAACAGCGGGATCTGGATACCCATGTTGGCTCCCACACGTTCCACGATGATCTCATCGGATGAACCACGATGTCGAGGATTCAAGCAATCCCGTATACAATTCCCTTTGTCAATCGGTACGTTACTTGCCCGAGATTCGATCGTCGGTATCCGAATACCTCGTTCAATCTCGTTACCGGCAAGTCACTTTACTCGTTCCGTAATGCATGATCCCGTGACCAACTACTTGGTCACATCGAGCTCATTATGATGATGCATTACCGAGTGGGCCCAGAGATACCTCTCCGTCATACAGAGTGACAAATCCCAGTCTCGATCCATACCAACCCAACAGACACTTTCGGAGATACCTGTAGTGCACCTTTATAGTCACCCAGTTACGTTGTGACGTTTGATACACCCAAAGCATTCCTACGGCATCCGGGAGTTGCACGATCTCATGGTCTAAGGAAATGATACTTGACATTAGAAAAGCTTTAGCAAACGAACTACACGATTTAGTGCTATGCTTAGGATTGGGTCTTGTCCATCACATCATTCTCCTAATGATGTGAATGATGTGATCCCGTTATCAATGACATCCAATGTCCATGGTCAGGAAACCGTAACCATCTATTGATCAACGAGCTAGTCAACTAGAGGCTCACTAGGGACATGTCGTGGTCTATGTATTCACACATGTATTACGATTTCCGGATAACACAATCATAGCATGAACAATAGACAATTATCATGAACAAGGAAATATAATAATAACCATTTTATTATTGCCTCTAGGGCATATTTCCAACAAATTCTTCCATCATTGGCGGTTTACCCACTTTCCTTGCTATTTTCTCTGCAATCTCTTTCTTCTTCATCAAGCCGTCAGGAACCCCAATGATCCTTGCCCATACTGGGATACGGTCAAGTTTGTAATCCTTTACATTGGTGAACCCGTCGTATTCCTCCATAACCACCGCAAATCCACGGAACTGCCACGGGCCTCCACCCATGACTCTATTCCAGTCGCCGACACACATGAACTGAGCAAGGAACAAGTTTCCCCCCACAGATTTGAAGGTGACCCCTTGCGCTGACGCCCAGGCATTACGCATAGATTTGTAGAGAGCTACATAACTGAAATGCTTAGTTGTATGAACCCTGAAAATCGCTATCCATCTGACCTCCTGAGCAAGTCCATCAATCTCCGCAGAGAGATCGAGATCTTCCTCCTCTTCTCCATGCAGGTTTAGACCCGCAAACTTGTCCTCCAAGTTCGGCCCTGTTTCCCTGCTATTTTCTCCATCACCGCCGCCAGATCCGCTCACCGCCGCCGGCGACATCGTCTCCTTTCCAGCCATGCAACACGACCACAACAGACGCAGCCTTACCAGGATGCAATCTAGATCGCGGCCGCATCACATCAGCGCTCGAATCAGTGGGAACCCAGAGGTAGATAGGGGAACTCTCGCGGTCGCCGCGGGAGGAAAGTGGAACCCTAGAAAAACCCTAGGGGAAAAGGTACAGGGGTAATCTTCAATTAGTTGCTCTAGAGACCCACTGATCTTTTTTAATCGGCTCTTCGACCTTTTTTTCTAGCATGGATCATATCATTTCTTTTTCGGAGAAACGGCATGGATCATATCCGGTTTAACACTGTCGACATGGGCCTCTTAGTATTGTGAGCGAGTCAAATTGGGCCCACCGAAGCCCAGTGTTTTCTCCCCTCTCGTTTCCTCCTCTCTTTTCTCATTGATCTCGCCGCCAGCCAAACCCCACCTCAGGCGGACGCAGAGAGCAGCGGTGCCGGGGACTCGCTGCCATCTCCGAGACTGAGCTCATCCGTGACGTGCCCTCCCGCTCTTCTCTCTTAGCTTCTCCCTCCGCTTGCTTTCACCTTCCTGCAGACGTGCAGTATGCCGTCGCCAGCTTGAAGATGCTGGCCGTGAAGCGGGCGGAGACGTTTGATCTGCGCACGCTGCCGGCTCTCGGTACTGCTCGAACTACTGCTCTCCATCGCTCTCCGTACTGTGAAATCCTTGGAATCCACCTGCTGCTGGCGAGTGGTCCAGTGCAAAGTACTCTGTTGTTGATACTCTGAATTTGCACGGCCGAAGGGACGGATTTGGATCAAATTTATGAATTCATAGCATGGTACTTTTTTTCCTTTTCTGAATAGGAGTTGCAGCCTCACACTAACCAAATTCTGTTAGTTATTCAGTCTTCAGGCTGACTTTTCTGAATACTTATGGTTTGCTCATTATCTTCAATAATATGTATGGCGCAATCTCTTTGCTGAAGTACATGCTCATGCTTGTGCTTTCCAAGTGTTGTTTTGCTGGAAAGTTTCAAAGGACGCCTAAAAGAATACTCAGTTGATCTGACCGTTCTTCACAGACTTGTGTTATCAAAGGATTCTGATGTGGATGTTAACGTCGGTAGTGGTGATTCCGACGTGTTCAGGAGGACCAGCAAACATCAGCCAAAGCCTTATAGCGTCAAGAGAAAACAAAAAGGTGATGCAGGACTTGGTAAGTCTTACTCCTAGTGCTGCTTAGGAGTAAAAAGTTCACCACTCATGTTTAATTTTCCCAAAGCATACATGCGTTGCCTTGTGTTCAGATTACATACATATAGTTCTGGATTTTAATTTTCGACGAGTTTCCGTTGAAACAATTTAACTAAAATTGGCTCAGACTGGTTTATGCGCGGTTCCATGTTATGCTGAAACTTGCTACTCCCTCTGTATCAAAATATAGATGTTTTTTGATACTCCCTTTGTATCAAAAAACGTCTTATATTTTGATATGGAGGGAGTATATTTTTGCTGCTTTTCTAGAGGTTCGTCATGATGCAGTTATGGTCTATTTGTGGATGATGCAGGTACCGTCAAGAGACTATCCAAAGTACAAAGAAAAGAGAAATGAAATCAGGGGATAGCAGCGAGCAGATTGTTATGATTCTCCTGCTGCTATTGTCCTATTGATCTACTGCAAACACCCAGCAGGTCTGGTACGTAGAATTTCCTACTGTAAACACCCAGGGATGCTGGTTTACATAAGCTAACCTTGCCGTGGAGCTAACTAAACTAGCTCCTCCTAGTATTTGATATTTCACATGCATGCTTGATGCAATAAATATTGTAGTGTATCTTTCAGTCTCTGCACAGTTTGTCAAATAGGACCTATATATATACTGAAACCATGTTAGTCGCGTGAGCACTTGATGCAAAATATGTTCAGGGGGTGAACGAATGCCCCCGTAGACTTTTCCAAAAAAAAAATGGTCTGACCCTGGACTCTGTATAGGGGGCGTTGGGCCCTAATGGTGGTGATTAAGTTACTAATTGCTCAATGGTGGAATTAGCTCCCTTAATCCGAGTCACTCGTCTGCGACTCTGCGTCCGATGCCCCATATAGAGAGTCCGGGAAGCACTAAAGCACAACTGTAACATAACTGTTAGCACGGGTCTGCAGCTGTGGATTAAACCTTCTCTTCACAGATCAAGGTGCGGATTTACCAAATATATCTTCCCAGTTCCCTCAACAAGCAACTCTGCAGTGCTTGTACACAGATAGCAGATTAAGCAAACATATGCCACATGGTGTGAAATAAACAGAACAGGGTTGGCAAAAAATACCAGCAGTTTCAGTTCTTCGAAGATATTACAAACTGAAATGAAGAAGATAGCTATAATCGCTAGCTATTACAGACCAACCTGTGGCCAATCTTCAAGCAATTCACTGAGACCACATACAAGATGTCATAAGCTTCACAGCATAACTTAATTAAACAGGACGAACACACTGACACATCCAAACTTTGAGACTTCAAACAGCACGAGCAAACATAAACAGGAGAAGAAGATAGCATAGCCTTCACAGTGTAACTCAAACCTCGAAGTCTTGTGCAGTGGTACCATTAAGCCCACCAGGAGCGTCAAACCCAGAGGAGGAAGACGGCCGCTCCAGAATACCGGCATGAGTGAGAAGCGCCCAGAGATGGGTCATGAACTCCCCGCCGGAGGCCAGCATCTCCGCATGGATGTCCGCATTGCCCGATGGCGCCAGGAAGAGTATGTACTCCGCCCAAAAGTCAGCCAGCACCTTCCAACGCTGTTCTCGGTCAGGAACCGTGTCTCTAAGTTGCCTCCCAAGCTCGGCTCCCATATATAAGATTGTGCCGTCGTCGTTGTGCAAGCCTGTCATCAGCTTCTCACACCTACAGCTCAGAGTTTCACATCCGGCAAGGCGCTGCCGAGCCTCCATCACCACAGCGTCGAACATGCGCCGTGTGTCGTAGCTATGGCTAGGCAGCATGTCTGGAACAAAAGCTACCAGGTAGGCGCAATAATCCGACAGGCTCACGGCAATAAGGAGGTCCACGTTGCCCTCCAGCGGAACCTCGTTCCAGGAGATGGTTGTGGCGATATGCCATACAAGGATGGTGTGGATATGAGTTGGCAAGGTGCAGGCCCATGAGAATTGGCTTCCCAGCTGATTTGTAGCAAGTGCTGACTGGCCATTCTCTAGCTTGCCGTTGTTTTCTTTGAACTGAGAGAGGACGCGTACGATGACTGTATCTGCCAGTTTTATCTTCTCCCCAGACTTCTGTCCTTTTCTTGTAGCCTCGATCAAGCCTAGTGACAGAAAAGACAGTACATTCCACGGATCGTAGTCGAAGTCGTGTAGTAGAGAGTACTGTCTGAGCTTTCTTTCCCATGTAACTTGTGCTCCGGGTCTTTCTTCAGTTATGGGAAATTCATACGTAATGTGGTGACAAAGTTCTTCCAGTACTGCCAGCCTGTTAGGCATAATATATACCCTGATAATGTATACCAAAACAAAATTGGCAAGCAAAGCTATGGTAACCCACCGAATAACATCTGTTCCATTGACTCTCTGTTCCAAATTGCTATGATGGTAGTGCCTGCTAAATGCTCCGGATATGCTGTTCCAAACAATAGCAGTTGATATAACAATTCCTGACCAGAACCAAGTCCCACTGAATAATTCCATTGTATAAAAGTAATCATACAGGAATGACAACTCCACTTCGATAACTCGAAAAGCACGAACATAGCTCCTGTCATTCCCAGAGAGGAGCCCATGAAGAACAAGATGCAGTGTCTTTTCAAGGCCAGCTTCACCGAGCCGATAGCCACAGAATCTCCGTTTCAGCAGTTTGAATAATGTGAAGGAGAGCACAGTATCCTTGTAAAAATCTACAGATTCCTTATGCTTGAAGCTGTGAGAGTTGATCCGTTGCCAAGCAGAATCAATGGTGAAATATCTGTGAGTGCTCATCACCTCGTTTAATCCAACTCTGTACTCAGGTGCAGTTGGAAGCAGGGAAGCCACTTCCTTTTCCCCGTCTACTATGTACCTGTACCCCTCCATCGTGCCTGGATTAATGACGTCGTGAGCTAGCTGATGCTCAATCATCATGTAATCAGCAACCACTTTAGAATGCGCAAGCAAACCCCCCTTATTGCTCGACTTACTTAAATTCCCAAACTTGGTGAACGTCAAAATGATGCTATGAATATAGAAAATCCATATGGTACCTCTATAACTCTTGTTGCTACCGCTACCATTGATGATCAGCCATAGCACCAGAAAGATCTGCGACGCTTGCTGCACAAGGATCCTTTTCCTATGCTCAATATCCTGGATACTGTAGGTGGAGAGGGAGACAGGATTTACTTGGATGAGGAGGAGGATGGTGCCCCAGAGGACGAACGTCTGGTCGCGGTATGGACCAGCCTGCAGCAGGCCGATAGTGTATGGCACCAGCACAGTGGACAGTGTGTACACTGTCCAGACAAAGAGGCGGAAGAACCCGTGATTGTACCGCCGCCGGAATGAGCCGAACAGCTCCAGGAGAACCCACGCGAAGGTGCTCAAGAGGAGAAGAACTTCTACGTGGATCAGCCGAGCTTCCATGCCGCTCAAGCGTTGGGCCCATGCTGCGGTGGTGTTCTTGGGCTCCATGGCTTCTCCAATCTACTGGCAGGCACCACTCTAGATATGTCTGTCTCCGGTTGGGTTATCAAAGCTTGTTTCGGTTGACACTCACAAGGCAGGCTTTTCAAGTCTGAAGAACCACTGAATTAGTGTTCACAAATACTACTCGTCTATATATGTTTGTCTCTGGTGTAGCTGGGTTCTCCAAGCTGTCTTGGTCGACGGGCTTACACTCCAAGGGCATATGAACTCTAAATTTAATACCCCCTTCATCCCAAACTAAGTTGATATTTTGTTTTATCCTAAACCAAAGCATCTAAAGTTTGATCAAAGAATAATCATGCGAGCACACCAAGAGAGAAGGCTGAAGAGTGGGTTCTTTTTTTACATTAGTAAGAGAAAATTTAGCTTCACACTCACCTCTCTTTCTCTTGCAAAGTGCATCAATAGTTTTCCCCTTAACCATGGTTGACTCCTATGTGCATAGTACAACAACAACAACAACAACAACAAAGCCTTTAGTCCCAAACAAGTTGGGGTAGGCTAGAGGTGAAACCCATAAGATCTCGCAACCAACTCATGGCTCTGGCACATGGATAGCAAGCTTCCACGCACCCCTGTCCATAGCTAGCTCTTTGGTGATACTCCAATCCTTCAGGTCTCTCTTAACGGACTCCTCCCATGTCAAATTCGGTCTACCCCGCCCTCTCTTGATATTCTCCGCACGCTTTAGCCGTCCGCTATGCACTGGAGCTTCTGAAGGCCTGCGCTGAATATGCCCAAACCATCTCAGACGATGTTGGACAAGCTTCTCTTCAATTGGTGCATAGTAAAAGAAAAAAAATTGTAAACTACAGTTTTCATTTAGTGCAAAACCTATGGCCTAATTGGGACTTTCCCCAGCCAGTTATGATACAAGAATCAAAGCTGAAAGAACAAAATCAAAAGGAGTAATAAGTATGTTCGTGATGTATGCCAATACTGAATTGGTAAGCAAAAGAATGGTAACCCAATGAATAACATTGTTTCCATTGTCTCTCTGTTCCAAAATGCTAAGTTTTTGTTCTTCAACTTTGGTGTTCTCGGTATTCTGAATTTGTAGCAAAGCTCTTAATTCTGTATCGTAGGACAATTGTGATGAGTCAGATTTGTGGCGTGTATATGTACAGCTTTCAAGAAAAATAGCAGCTTGTCAAGTATTAAAAGGTGATACCGAGATGCCAATTGGAAGCATCAGAATATCCTGTCGTGTAAAGGTTTTGAGAGTTGCTTCGGTCGATCAGGCTAAAAAAAGCATAAATGATAGTACTGATAATTTCATCTAGTTTACAGAAGGAAATGACACGGCGCTAGTCGTCCACGGGTTTTCAGGTAACAACTACGGTCGGAACTAAGTGGAGGTGGAATGGAAAACAAAATCTGTGATATCTGAGTGCAGAACTTTTGTCTCGAGTAGCTCGTTTCTGGCCAAGAAATTCATTCGTCTCATGCATAACTACCAGGCTGGGGAATAATAGCTTGAGATAAGGAATATTTGAACAAGTTTATTGCAGGTAAATTTACTGGCTGTCACACACACAGAGCATGTGCTACTTGAATTTGCAAATAATTACGGTGTTCAGTTAATCAGTGTTTGATCCTGGCATATATACAGCTCAGCCAAAGTCAGAGTGTCAGAGTATAGTATTCCTGGCTTAATTTGTGCCGTCATAAGCCACACTTCGAATCTGGCCCAGCGAGCAGAGACAAGAACTCTTGCATTTCCTCATCTGAATTCGCTATCATTCATCTCTCAGGTAACCCCGCAGCCGCATCAGCTCATCTTTCGACAAGGCTGCTTCAAGGGTAACGTTGCAAATATTTTTGAAATTGTCACATATATTCTCCCAAGTCGCGGTGGCTCGCGGCCCTCTCCGAGCCCAAGAAAAATCGTCCGTGACACCCCCTCTCACTCCGCTTTCTTTCGCCTTGCTTTGCTTTCCTGACGAGAGGTTCGATGGTGCAGGATTTGCTCATCAGCCCGAAGATGCTGGCCGTGAAGCATCCCCACCTCGGCGACGAGTTCGATCTGCGCACGCTGCGTGCTCTCGGTACTGCTTGTTGCATCCACCGCACCTTCTCCTCCTTCTCCATCGATGTGCCGGCAGAATGCTTAGAATTAGTCGATTGCCAGTGGTGTGATGGTAGAGTGTGGCCAGTGTCGATGGGAGCTAACCTGCTGCTGGTTACTTGCTCGATACAATGTGCTCATCTCTTTGCTGTTTGGTAGTCAAACTATCGTCAGTACTCTGAATTTGTGCGGCCAATTCGGTGCAAACTTTTGAATTCATAGTGTAGGCCTTTTGAGTTAATCTTTGCTGTACTTGCTCAGAGTAAATCTTTGCTGTTGGGTAGTAAATCTATGCATAACTTCTTGTTGATTCACGTGTTGTTGTAAAACATGTCATGGAGCGTTCGGCTGTCCTGCTATCGTCAGTACTCTGAATTTGTACGGTAGATACTCTGAATTCGTGCGACAAATGGACAGATTTGGAGCAACCTTTTGATAACATAGCGTAGTACATTTTTTGCTGAATTAGAGCTGTAGCCTCACGCATATAGAAATGGCTGCAGAATACTACACCAGATTTGTTAGTTATTCAGTCTTCGGGCGCACTTTTGTAAAAAAAATATATTGCTTGCAAGTCTTACCTCATCTCCATGTGCATGGAAGCTGTAGCATTTGCTCCTTCTGAATACTACTAGCCTTTTGCTCGAGTTCTTCCATCACATGTATGGTGTGGCAATCTCTTTGCTGAACAACATGCCTATGCTTGTGCTTTCCCAGGTGTTAGTGTTGCTGGAAAGTTTCAAAGGTCGAGAGTAAAAGAATATGAAGTTGATCTAACCATTATTGATAGGCTTGTGCTAACAACGGATCCTGATGTGGATGCTAGCATCAGTAGTAGTGACTCCGAGGTGTTCAGGTGGCGCAGCAAAGATCAGCCAAGGACAAAGTAAGTCTCTTACTCCTAGTGTCGCTATGCTTAGGCTCTGTTTGGAATGTCGTTTCTACTTTGAATACACTTGTAAAAGTTACAGGCCACCGGCCGTCGTTTTCGTTTCCACCTGCAAATCACTACTGGCCGGTAAGATACACTCGTAAGAAAAATACACCTGTATTTATTTACACCGATTCCAAGCGCGGCCTTAGGTGTAAATAGTTCACCATCCATGTTTCATTTTCCTAAAGCATGCATGCAATTGCCAAACAGGCTGTATGTCATGATTGTAACTCTGCGTCTCATGATTTATAAAGCTCTCTTTCCCACTAAAAAGGAAAAGATATATAAATGGTTTTTCTCAAGAAAAAACATATATAGATAAAGTTGTAATTAATCGATTGATATACGAACACACATGCTTGCAGAGTTAATTAAACAAACGAAAAGATCTTGATCGATTGTCTTATATCTATTATTGGAGAACTTGTGGACAGACACAACACACATATGTAGCTACTAAATTATAAAGCAGAGAAAATGTAATTAGGAGAAGAATACTGAGTCAAGTGGATTAATTCATGAACCGTACGCTGGGTAAGTATATATGACATGTACCTCGAACCCTCCTTTTTGTGCTGTGATCTTCAGAAATTTGGTGCATATAGTTCCAGGTGTTTGAGGGACTACAGGTGCACCAATTGCAAATTCTTTAAGGAAATTGATGCAGGATGATCCATGACATATGATACTGCAAGTTGGTCATTGAAACAAAGACTAGTTATGCCACACACATGGTTTTCACTTCCAGTGAGATTCCAGTGAAATTCACTGAATTTTAGTAATTTCAGTAGACACTGAAATATTACGTTTCAGCCAAAAAAATTCAGCAGTTTCAGTACAACACAGGAATTCAAATATTTTCAAAATATTTTTTCAAAATTTTAAATTTTCAATTGAATTTGAGTGAATATTTCAGTCATTTGGCTGAAATGGAAACTGAAATCACTGAATTTCGGTGATTTCGGTTGGTGCTGAAATGTTTCTGAAACTGAAATTGAAAACCATGCCCACACGTAAGAGACAAGCAAGTCTTCCCTGTCTTCGCTGATCGCCATTTTGAATTTATCATAGGTGTGACTGCTATGCTTTTCCTCGGGAAAAATATGATTACAACCCGCTATAATCCTATTATGAGTAATAAGCTAAAATTAAGCTGTGTCACGCACTCCGCGGTAGGGTGTGTTAACTCCCGTCAAAGGCTTCTGAAAACAACACAAGATCCATTCCACGCACAACCAACGGTTTCTAGCCAGTTTGGAAAACAGTTGGCACAATTCGACCATTAGCTACGGCAAATGACTGAGAAAGGGCTGATTTATGAGTTTTTCGAGTAAATTCAACAATATTAAACAAGACTGTCCAGGTCTGCGGGGTGATGAGTTTTTCAAGTAGAGAAAGTCCGGATGGCTAGTATAGGTTCTGTAGAAAACGAAGATCCATTAGCCTGTCTTGGGTTGCTAGATTATTCCCTCTGATCCTAGCTAAACTTTCATTTCCTAGTTAATTTGGACAATTTATAAACAAGACAGTGAGTTGTTGGAGTGCCAAACAAAACCTCATTTAGGCCAGATGTAGACCTCAAAGACTTAATCTTGGCCTCATCGACTGGGACCATAAACTAATCCATCGTGTTACACTCACTGGCCGGGCAGCCCTATCTTACGATAAACAGGAGGTCCGTGCGGGCCCCGAGTCTCACCGGGAATTAATCAACTAGCTAGCTCTCTGGCAATTTGTTAGTAGGTTAGTCCAAAAATAATAAAATATTACATGATAATGATGGATGATGCTAACTGTTTTGGAAACTCATGCAACTTTTCTAAAGGATTGTTAAAGATAAAATTAAATTTATCTAAACATCATTGTAAAAAACGAAGATATACCTAATTTAAATACATTTGAAGTGGAAACTCCAACCAACCTGATTATGACATTAGAGCATCTACAGCCGCGATGGGCAAACCCGGCCCCTCAAACGCCCGCGCACACTGACCACTCAAGGCTCAAATAATGCAATCCACATCCGGATACCTCAAACTAGAAACCTCAAACCCATATTATTACATGCTACGTAGCGATTTTTAAGCAGAGCTCGTCGGGTCGCCATGGCCATGTCCGACGGCCGACTGCGCTCCTCAGAGTGTTGGTCCGGACCCCGGCAAGGCAGAGTAGGGCATGGGACACGAGCCGGCTCACGGGACTCAAGGTGCCGCCGTCTCCCATGCCCTACTCTTGCTCGTCGGAACCCGGAACCCTTTGAGTGTGGTGGACGTCAGATCAATGATGGATGCGTCCTGGGACGAGCCGACGACATCCACCACGACACGGTTGCGGCGCCGGAGAATGCGACTCCGCCTCACCGACATCCACTGTCGCGAGCGAATGATGCTTTGAATATAGAAAATCCATATGGTAGCAATGTAACACTTGTTGCCACCACTATCATTGACGATCAGCCATAGGACCAGAAAGATCTGCAACACTTGCTGCAATAGCATCCATTGATATTCAGGTGGGCAAACTCCCCCAGTAGAGTTATCCAAAAAAAAAAAGCAGGTCTGACTCCGGACTCTTGATACGGGACATCAGGCCCTAATGAGTAATGATAGTAATTAAGTTACTAATTGCTTGATGGTGGGATTAGCTCCCTTGATCTAAGCCATTCGTGTGCGTCCGATGCCGTGCTACATTTTGGAAGTGCTGAAGCACAACTTTAACATAAATGATAGCATGGGTCTGCAGCTGTGGATTAAACCTTCTCCTCACAGATCAAGGTGCAGATTTACCAAATATATGCTCCCAATTCCCACAACAGGGCAAAAATAGGACACATGGTGTGAAATAAAACAGAACGCTCCTCCCCTCCTCCCTCCCGCGTTGCCCCCGCGTGGCGATGGAGAGGGAACCCTAGATCGCTCGGGCCCCACGACCACAGCGACCGGCAGCCTGACCAGTTCCAGATGGTAGTGGGGAAGGTGGTGCGAGACGGGCGGGACATCGCGTACGCAAGGGAAGGGGGTAAGGCGGGGAGCGGGGGGCAGGGACGGATTGAGCTCATCGGCGGCAACGGCCTTAGCAAGCCGGTCACCGAAGCGGCGAGGGCGCCGGGGAAGGTCCGAAGCGACGGCCGCGGCCTCGGCGTAGCCCTCATCGGCCGCCAGTCCACCCAGCAAATCCGAGCCGGGGGGAGGGGGGAGAGGCGGGGCGGAGGCGGCAGCAGGCGCCAGCGGCGGGGGGAGCGAGAGCGACGGGCCGGAGAGGGAGGATTGGTGACGGAGGGGCGGGGACGAGGCCGCCGGGGGCGCGCCGGCGAGGGTGTGGGGGGGGGGGGGGGGCACCCGCGAGCGCCACCGCAGACGCCGCAGTGGTCACCTCAGCAATCGCCATCCGGTACGTGATAACAGTTGAGTTTAGATCCTTCCACGGCCCATGTGCATGGATAGGTCGTACGTCGTTGTTCTCTCTTTCATGTAGACTCTTTGGAGCTGCACAACCTTTTAAATTTGCTTGATTTCCTTATTAGGCCTTGTGCTTATTCGAAGGGCATAGCACTATACAGTAAAACAATTTTTGAAAATGGGAGTAATTTCCATAACATCAACGTACTGTTTCAAGTGCGTAGACACAGCTAAACAGATAAATAAAAATGAGAAATATAGGATCTGTGGTAGTCTAGTAGGATACTTTGTACAAGAAATTATCATCTATAGAAAAAAACAATATAAAATGCACATAGAAATTTCTACTGTAGTTCTTGAGTGGAATCTGCAAACAGTTGATTAATAAAATCCTGCTCCGCCACTGCAGTCGATGCACATGGGCTGATGGGCATTTGCACGATTAGCCTCGTTAATCTTGGTGTCAACGACTCGATCTACACGCAAAGCTAGCTCGATCGCTCTGACGCCATACACAAACAAATCATGCATGACTTAAGCTGTAGTAGTAGTTTGCTAGACGCAAGGTAATTCAATTGGTTAGCTCGGTCGACAGCCCTCTCATACATGCATGTTTGCTTAGTTAGAGCTTGAGATCCATCCTTGGGTTTAGCTAGCTAGCCGGCCATGTTCTCGATCGACTCCACCGTGAAAATTTAAGTTAGCTGCACAACAGCTAGCTAGGCAATTAATTTGCCTTGAACAAGTATGTCGGCATCGTCGATGCGAAATTGCCAATCTCGATCGTCATAATATACTGATGACGTGTTTTTTTTTTACTTCACATTGTACTACTTTCAGTTTGTAAAGCCAGATCTACGTAAGATAATGATGACGTGTTTTCTTACTACACATTCTTTTTTTCTACTTCACATTTATAGTGATGACGTGTTTTTTTCTAATGTTCTGACAGACATTGTTAACTGGAGTTAGGCAGATTACTGGCCAGACTTATAGCTCAGAGAAGACTTGAGGGATCGATCGAAGTCCTGCTAATTAAGATCGATGGAGACTTGCCAGACCTAGGTAAGTATGACGAGACTAGCTTGGGAGGTTCAACCAAGGTCATCATTAAGAAACTCAGCTGATTTGGTTAGTTAACCTAACCAAACGAATCTGCAGCTAGCTAGTGGTAGTTAGCTATATTAACTCAATCAACGTTAAATGTCATCTGCATGTAGAGCCAATTCAGGAACTGAGCAAAATGGCCCCACTTCTAACTACAAAGGAGACAGGTACACAAAGATCGATATATACATGAAAATCGAATATAGACATCCTTTTGAATGGAAAAAGCAAGATGGATCTAATTTATAGTTTTTTGTACCGTTAACGCCAACCAGCTCTTTTATGCTAGTATCAGTATGCTCCCTCTTTAACAGTCACACATCGTAAGCAAGGCAATTAAGCAGGAAGAAGAGATTACAAAGGGTAATAAATAGAGCCCTTTACATCAACTAAACACATATCACAATGATGCCAATGTAGAAGAAAAGTACGTGTATTACATGAACAAATCAAGACGTAGTGGATATCGAGCTAGTATGGTAAAAACACAAAGGGTAATAAACTACTACTATTGGTGACCCATCAGGACGAAGGTGATGGTAGCTCCAGCTCCACGACAGGCTTCTTTTCTTTCGGGTGCTCGTCGGCAAGCTGCTGATCGAGTTGTTGCTTCAGTGCTTGGGCGTTGGAGCCCTTAACTAGCACGACTTCCTTGAGTTCTTCTAGGTTTTCCAGGCCACTGAACTTGTAAGGCGGTGACCCACCGTAGCAGTCAACCTTGAGCACCTCAAGTTTTTTCATTGTCCATGATCCAAAACTCACACGTAAGCCGCTGGAGCAGGAAATCTCGAGGATCTTAACCTTCTTATAGGATTCATCCTCGAATCCATTCACCATGACACAGAAGTTGAGGTGACGATCTTGATGCTGCTTAACACGAAGAATACATAGTTCTGGAAGCCCGCCAACAAACCTTATGACATCTTCTGGTAAAGAGGCCATGTCCAGCTCCAGCTTTGTGAGCTTTCCAAACTTTACAGGCTGCTCCCCCTCCCATTTCGGCAACTTATCTTCAAGCCCATACAGTTTAAGGCTCCGAAGGTTTTTACAAGGCAGGGAGACCTTGTCATCCCAGCAACCTTGACTGTTGCTGTCCTTTGTGATGAAGCAACAACCGCGCGTGGTGTCCTTGTCAAGTGAAACTGACAAGGACTCCAGATGGGCATGATCTTTGATTGCAGAGAAAAACATGCCGCTGTTCTTTCGGTTGATGCCAGACACTCCGAGCTTGCGCAGCTGGGTGAGCTTCTTGAGCTCTTTCACAGTTTTCTTTGCGCCTGAAGCAGTGATGTTGATAACACCAAGTGTGTGCAACTCAATCAGTTCACCAATCTCTGTGGGCACCTCAACACTGATTGTAGGACGATGACATCTGCAGAACTCAGGCAACAAGCTGCAGCAGCCGGGTGAAACTGGTGGTTTCAAGCCCGTGGACTCAATCAATTCACCAATCTGTGTGGGCACCTCAGCACTGATTGTAGGACGATGACATCTGTAGAACTGAGGAAACCAGCTGCAGCAGCCGGATGAAACTGGTGGTTTCAAGCCCGTGGACTCAATCACTTCATCAATCTCTGTGGGCACCTCAACACTGATTGTAGGACGACGACATCTGCAAAACTCAGGCAACCAGCTGCAGCAGCCGGATGAAACTGGTGATTTCAAGCCCGTGGTCCCCGCACGAATGTACTGCAGTTTTTGTAACTTGGCGATCTTCCGTGGCAGGGTGGTTATTGAGGTGCCTCTCACATCGAGTGTCTGGAGCTGCCTCAGATGATGTAATGAACCTGGTAAATGTTTGATCTCACTGTGACCTCGCAACGAGAGGAACTTGAGGCGACGCAACCACTCCAGTATCTTGTCAAGATCACCATCATTTAAAGCCTCTGAATTCTCTAGATCAAGCACCCGAAGCATCTTCATACTTTCACAGATGAAGAATGACTTCCACACTCCAAACACTGTTAGTGACCGTAGCCTAGAGAAATCCATGGTCGCGAACACAATGCCATCTCTTTCCCAGTTATCCAATATGACAAGGTGACGCCCGGTGCGTTGGGTGGTTAGAGCACATTTGCCACCCAGTTCAAACACCAGATTCTCTTCCAAACGCCGTGACACGACGTACTCTCGGATGAAACCATTCACCTGGCACATAACCATCCTAACGATGTCCACACTGAATGCAGAGCTGTTGACTGATGATGACGACGATCTCTGCTGGATTATGCTCAGTTCAAGGAGTTCAGAGAAGTGCTTCTCCCCATTCTCCTCGGCAGATTCATTCTGGCTATCCCTGGAGTAGCCCTCTGCAATCCACCGCCTTACCAGTCGCCTCCGCCGAATGATTTGATCTTGAGGAAAAATGGACAAGTAGAAGATACATGGCTTGAGTGCATCGGGACAAGTACGGAAGTAAGATTGCATCCAGGAAAATAGATCTTGTAGATTGTCATACTCAGGATCGGTCTCCAGATGATGCATAAATCTTTCATTCAAAGAATGTATAGTTTCCTTCCTTTTGTTTGTCTTCGTGGCCAGTAACACAGCTATAGCAGATATTACTTTGGGAAGACCGCCACACTTTGAAATAAGATATTTTACACGCGCCTCTGGATCCTTCAAAGGGTATGGTGAACTCTTCTTAAGTACCTACACATATTGTTCAAACTATTAATTAGCTATATTAAGTGCGTAGTTAACATTAGGTGCAGACAGTTAGCATCAGGAGTACATAAAAGTGTGAGCCCTCTGCAAATACTCATGCTTCTACTCCAGATACTGTTGAGTACACATATAGTTATTCAATATCATGTATCAATGCCCAACTTAAAAATGCTAAAATGCCAGTTAAACAAATAAACCAGTAAAACAAGGAAAACTATCATCACTTAACTACTACAAGGACCATTCATATGATAGCAAACAGCTAACATTACCAAGAATATCATATGAGACAAGACTTTCAACATCCGTGTGCCCCTACACCCTCTATGAGCAGTAAATATAAAAAGAAATAAAAATACAAAAAAATCTGAAACTTTCGAACATCAAACATAATGAAACACTCGACATTATTGCAATGTTTCAGCCTCAAATATCATTCGAGGAGCCCTCACCTAAAAAAAACAAAATCAGTGTTCAAAGTTTATGTGCACTTCCGAGGAGTAATTTTATTTGTGAGGGCTGCTCGAGTGCTATTTGTGGCTGAAATTTGCAAGAACATCAAAAGTTCTATCATCTTTGATTCCACAAAGTTTCAGAGTTTTTTATTTTGTTTCATTTTTTTAATTTACTGTTCATGAGGGTGTAGGGGCTCCCGGGAGCTGTCACACCTTTCTCATATCATATGCATGGCGTGTGCTCTTCACACCATCTCCAAAACACAAATGACTGAACACTACAGCTACAATTCTTTAAAATCAATAAAACAACATCAATTTTGTGAATATATCATGAAGGGAACATTCTCTGGAGGCTTGATTTATCCGCAAATTAAAAGCAAACTATGGGAGACATATTTAATAAGGCTGACATATGCAATTAAAAGTAGATGGTAACACACACAGACATCAAAACACCGTACCTGGTTTTTGAAGAGATGAAAGGCGGCATCAGCTTCTAGAGCCTTGACATTAAACACGAGATCTTTATTATTTGTGCAATATTCGGCGATGGTTCGATCAGTTGTAATGACAATGACAACGCTCTTAAGATGTTTCGATACCAAGGCAGCTTGTATCATGTCCCAATCCTTTGTGGACCGGAGATCGTCAATAACAATGAGGCACCAACCTTTCTTCAGAAGACGGTGACACTCTTCAATAGGTTCTTTGTCAGAATGAAAATCTGAAAGTAAGGTCAGATACAAGTCCCTCATATTAAATGGATGGGATATATCCACCCAATAATAATCGTCATACTTGCCACCCTGAAGCTGAAGCACTGTGTCATAGAACAATTTCTTGACAAGGGCTGATTTCCCAACTTGAGCTATCCCCCATACGGACATAACTGGACGAGAGTTGACACGTGCCTCAGTTAAACATTTAACGAGTTCAGTCATTTGTGACTCGCGTCCAACAAGGCCATCATTCTTGTCCTTCCATTCCTTTGCTTCCTCCTGAAGTGACATGATTTTCTTGCCTTTATCTTCACCCCCATCAAAACCCTGTATACATGTGTAGAATGATATAAGGTGCCTTGGTATCCAAACATGCAGGAGCAATAGAGAGCCAGGAAAGGGCACAGTGAAAGGTTGGAGTAATTTTCTTGCTAGCTTACCATTGGGTTCTTGTCTTTATCACCATCCCCTTGAGAAGCCTGCGTGTTGGGTGAGAGAGATTAGCACGCAAATACTTTAGAGAAGGAAAGGGAATGTTAACAAAATTTTGTAGGTCATAAAGGGTGTGTGCAATGGGGGCATCTATCGCTTGGAGTATTTTTTAGCTAACTGAAGGGAGGTTTTTTTAGGGGTAGGGTAAGGGAGTCTTTAAAAAAAATTGTAAGTCATAAAGATCGTGTGCAATGAGGTGAAGTCACCTTTTTAAGGTTGTCACGTATATAGGATAACTAATGACTAGTAAGAGAGAAAAATAAAGAAAGATATATAAGTTCTCTCAGATAAGAGATGATCTTGTGAATTCAACCTGTGGTTGGATAGTTAGGAGGACAGTGGCATCCTTAACCCACCAGAGTTTAAATTCTAAACTTGACATTGGTGCTCGCATTTTTTTGGATTTATTCCAGTGCTTTCGGCGATGTGCCTTCAACGGAAGAATACGTTCTCATTGACTGCCAAGACGTCTGTGGCGACTTCGTCAATCTCAAGATGATGTCTTAGTTCGGTCACTCGAAGGTGCTCATAGGGGTAAGGTGTACATGTGTGCGTCCATAAGGGTGAGTGTATGCTTGTGTTTATGAGTGACTTTGATCGTACCGTGTTAAAAAACTAAATAAGAGATGATCTCACGTTGCTTAAGATAAGACGTTTTTTCCCTCAAAAAAAGATAAGGCGTTTTTGTCCATTATACGTGATAGTACTGATTTTCCTAAGGAGTTTTGTAAATTGATGATAGTACTAGTTTTCGATAGCATAAGATAGTCATCCGAACAATGCACTTCTCCCCCGCTGCTGCCATGTAATTCTCCCAAGTATTATTCCTCAGGAATTTTGTAAGCTGATAATAATACCGTTTGCGTCCTCCCTCTCGCTAAGCTTTTCCCCTCTCCCTCCTGCGGCGCTCCCGTGAGTGCCCGGGGGAAACCCTAGCCGCCCCCTCCTCCCCCTCAAGTCTTGTCCCTAGCAGCCATGGAGGCGCTGCTGGACAAAGGCCGGAGGGCGTTGGCGGCAGCAGGGCCTCCCTTCCCCTTCACCTACTCTTCTGCGGCTGGCGCAGGACAACCCGACTGGTGGAGGAGCTGCTCGATGGTGCGGCGGCGTGTGTCTCCTATGGCAGCGCGAGGGTGACTAGGGCGCTCGCGTGCAGCCCGGCGGCGTGTGTCTCGAATGGCAGCACCACGGTGACTAGGGCGCTAGCATGCAGCCCGGCGGCTACGACTGGCCACCACTCGAGCGGTGGCATGTGTGCTGGTCTGGGGTCAGATCCGCCCGGATCTTGCCATGATCGGCGGGCACTTATTTTGGGACGGAAGAAGTACCGCTAGCTAGTTATGATTTGTTTAGATATAGTTATTGCAGATAAAAGGTATTGGTTTTCTTTACTTGAATATGTATCTAGCGCAGTTCAGGTGTGATTACTCCTACTTGAAAAGGTATAAACACATAAGATTTGCAGCAAGTAATTAAGATTGTGTTTGTGGCTTAATTACCTTGTAGAGGGCACAAACAGAGTGCTTGTCCGAGAACTTTCGGAGCTCCACCACCTGGTATGAGTGACCAATGCACAAGGTTGCTATTTCGGATTGCTGAGTTGACACGATGATCCAGCTGCCATTTGTCATCTCAGGAAGGAATGCTCTGATAGCATCCCAATCTGCCATGTGTGACAGGCCTTCCAAGACGATGAGGTACCTCTTATCTCTGATTAGCTCCTCGAACTCACTGAAGAGATCTTCCTGAGCGGCCTCCATCTTCTTAAAGACATCCTTGCCTATGGTTGCTCTTTGTTCCATGCAAGAGGTTGCATGAAACTGAGCCATCATGTTGCGCATGAATTGGTGGGGACTGAAAGGATGCATCATTTTCACCCAGGAGCGGCATGGGAAGTCTTGGCATATATCTGGGTGGTTGTAGGCCTTCCTGATGATGGATGTCGTCCCATGGTCGCCGGCTGCACCCCAAACCGATATCACATGGAGTCCATTGTTGTCCTGCTTCTTGGTGATCAGCCGGGTGAGATCACTGACTCTTTGCTGCCTCTTGGTGGCGCCCCTTGCCTCGGCGAGCATGTCAGCCGCGGTCGCAGCGGCGGCGGATGCCACCGGCTCCTGCTGCACGTTGAAGGGTTTGGAGCCAGTGTCGCCGATGAGTTTGTAGCGCGCGTTCCTGGTGCTCACGTCCTCCACCCTCGCCTTGAGCTGCTCGATCTCGCTTGCCGCCTCGTCAAGCGGCAGTGGCAGCGCCATGCACCAGGACGGCACCATGTGCCACCACCACCTGCTCTTTTTATCGAGGTGGATGACGAGCTCGATGCAGTCTTCCACATCGTACGCCAGCTCGCGGATCTGCCTCACCCATGTTATCACCACCTTGTTCTCTAGGCGCTCCTCGTCCGCCACCTTGAGGAACGAGTGCATCATTTCAAACTCGCCGGTGATGAACACTAGGTTGCGCTGCGCGCTCTGCCGAAGCTTGGCTTCTTCTTCGATGGCCGCCTGGGCCTTGGTCAATGCCCCCTCCACCACTGACTTGGCCAACCCAACAACCAGGTCCGCCATGTCTCTTTCTCTCCTCAATGGGTGGTTGTTTTCTTGTGCGTGATATGCTAGTGCTGGACTTCCACATCGACTGGGCATTCTCTTAAAGGGGATCACTCAGACCGATGGATCATCCATGTGCCAAACTAAGCTGACATTGGACATTTGTTTACAAAGACTTGGGACTAAATTTTGAGGGCAAGTCTTCTTCCGCACAAGAGGGGAACGTAGCAGAAATTCAGAATTTTCCTACGTGTCACCAAGATCAATCTAGGAGATGCTAGCAACGAGAGGGGAGGAGTGCATCTACATACCCTTGTAGATTGCGACCGGAAGCGTTCAAGAGAACGGGGTTGATGTAGTCGTACTCGTCGTGATCCAAATCACCGATGATCCTAGAACCGAACGGACGGCACCTCCGCGTTCAACACACGTACGGAGCGGGGACGTCTCCTCCTTCTTGATCCAGCAAGGGGGGAGGAGAAGTTGATGGAGATCCAGCAGCACGACGGCGTGGTGGTGGAAGTAGCGGGATCCCGGCAGGGCTTCGCCAAGCGCAAGCGGGGAGGAAGAGGTGTCACGGGAGGGAGGGAGGCGCCAGGGCTTGGGGTGCTGCTCCCATGCGCCTCCCCACTATATATAGGGGTGGAGGGGGCTGGTTTCTTGCCCTCCAAGTCCATTGGGGCGTTGGCAAAGGTGGGGGAAAGAAATCCCATCATTTCCCTTCCCCACCGATTGTTATCCCCCTTTTTTAGGGATCTTGATCTTATCCCTTCGGGATATGATCTTATTCCTTCTAAGGTGGGATCTTGGTGCGCCTTGACCAGGGGTGTGGGGCCTTGCCCCCACTACCCACGTTCATGTGGGTCCCCCCATGCAGGTGGGCCCCACTTCGGAACCTTCTAGAACCTTCCCGGTACAATACCGAAAAATCCCGAACATTTTCCGGTGGCCAAAATAGGACTTCCCATATATAAATCTTTACCTCCGGACCATTCCGGAACTCCTCGTGACGTCCGGGATCTCATCCGGGACTCCGAACGACTTTCGGATTTCCGCATACTAATATCTCTACAACCCTAGCGTCACCGAACCTTAAGTGTGTAGACCCTACGGGTTCGGGAGACATGCAGACATGACCGAGACGACTCTCCGGTCAATAACCAACAGCGGGATCTGGATACCCATGTTGGCTCCCACATGTTCCACGATGATCTCATCGGATGAACCACGATGTCGAGGATTCAATCAATCCCGTATACAATTCCCTTTGTCAATCGGTACGTTACTTGCCCGAGATTCGATCGTCGGTATCCCAATACCTTGTTCAATCTCGTTACCGGCAAGTCACTTTACTCGTACCGTAATGCATGATCCCGTGACCAAACACTTGGTCACATTGAGCTCATTATGATGATGCATTACCGAGTGGGCCCAGAGATACCTCTCCGTCATACGGAGTGACAAATCCCAGTCTCGATTCGTGCCAACCCAACAGACACTTTCGGAGATACCTGTAGTGCACCTTTATAGCCACCCAGTTACGTTGTGACGTTTGGTACACCCAAAGCATTCCTACGGTATCCGGGAGTTGCACAATCTCATGGTCTAAGGAAATGATACTTGACATTAGAAAAGCTCTAGCAAACGAACTACACGATCTTGTGCTATGCTTAGGATTGGGTCTTGTCCATCACATCATTCTCCTAATGATGTGATCCCGTTATCAATGACATCCAATGTCCATGGTCAGGAAACCATAACCATCTATTGATCAACGAGCTAGTCAACTAGAGGCTTACTAGGGACATGTTGTGGTCTATGTATTCACACATGTATTACGGTTTCCAGTTAATACAATTATAGCATGAACAACAGACAATTATCATGAACAAGGAAATACAATAATAACCATTTTATTATTGCCTCTAGGGCATATTTCCAACAGTCTCCCACTTGCACTAGAGTCAATAATCTAGTTCACATCACCATGTGATTAACACTCAAAGTTCACTAGAGTCAATAATCTAGTCCACATCACCATGTGATTAACACTCAATGAGTTCTAGGGTTTGATCATGTTATGCTTACGAGAGAGGTTTTAGTCAACGGGTCTGCAACATTCAGATCCGTGTGTGCTTTACAAATCTCTATGTCATCTTGTAGATGTAGCTACCACGCGCTACTTGGAGCTATTCCAAATAACTGCTCTACTATACGAATCCGGTTTACTACTCAGAGTCATCCGGATTAGTGTCAAAGTTTGCATCGACGTAACCCTTTACGACGAACTGTTTTACCACCTCCATAATCGAGAAAATTCCTTAGTCCACTAGATACTAAGGATAAGTTCGACCGCTGTCATGTGATCCATTCCCGGATCACTATTGTACCCCTTGACTAACTCATGGCAAGGCACACTTCAGGTGCGGTACACAGCATAGCATACTGTAGAGCCTACGTCTAAAGCATAGGGGACGACCTTCGTCCTTTCTCTCTCTTCTGCCGTGGTCAGGTCTTGAGTCTTACTCAATACTCACACCTTGTAACACAGCCAAGAACTCCTTCTTTGCTGATCTATTTTGAACTCCTTCAAAATCTTGTCACGGTATGTATTCATTTGAAAGTACTATTAAGCGTTTTTGATCTATCCTTATAGATCTTGATGCTCAATGTTCAAGTAGCTTAATCCAGGTTTTCCATTAAAAACACTTTTCAAATAACCCTGGATGCTTTCCAGAAATTCTACATCATTTCTGATCAACAATATGTTAACAACATATACTCATCAAAAATTCTATAGTGCTCCCACTCACTTCTTTGGAAATACAAGTTTCTCATGAACCTTGTATAAACCCAAAATCTTTGATCATCTCATCAAAGCGTTCATTCCAACTCCGAGATGCTTACTCCAATCCTTAGAAGGATTGCTGGAGCTTTGCATACTTGTTAGCATCTTTCAGGATTGACAAAACCTTCTGGTTGTATCACATACAACCTTTCCTCAAGAAAATCGTCGAGGAAACAATGTTTTGACATCCTATCTGCAAGATTTCATAAATAATGCAGTAACTGCTAATATAATTCTAACAGACTCTTAGCATCGCTACGAGTGAGAAAGTCTCATCGCAGTCAACTCCTTGAACTTGCCGGAAAACATCTTAACGACAAGTCGAGCTTTCTTAATGGTGACACTTACCATCATTGTCTGTCTTCCCTTTAAAATCCATCTGTACCCAACAGCCTTACGACCATCAAGTAGTTCTTTCAAAGTCTATACTTTGTTTTCATACATGGATCCTCTCGGATTTTATGGCCTCAAGCCATTCGTCGGAATCCGGGCCCACCATCGCTTCTCCATAGCTCGTAGGTTCATTGTTGTCTAGCAACATGACTTCCAAGACAGGATTACGTACCACTCTGAAGTAGTACGCATCCTTGTCGTCCTATGAGGTTTGGTAGTGACTTGATCTGAAGTTTCATGATCACTATCATAAGCTTCCACTTCAATTGGTGTAGGTGCCACAGGAACAACTTCCTGTGCCCTGCTACACATTAGTTGAAGTGACGGTTCAATGACCTCATCAAGTCTCCACCATCCTCCCACTCAATTCTTTCGAGAGAAACTTTTCCTCGAGAAAGGACCCGTTTCTAGAAACAATCACTTTTGCTTCCAGATCTGAAATAGGAGGTATACCCAACTGTTTTGGGTATTCTATGAAGATGCATTTATCCGCTTTGGGTTCGAGCTTATCAGCCTGAAACTTTTTCACATAAGCGTCGCAGCCCCAAACTTTTAAGAACGACAGCTTAGGTTTCTCTAAACCATAGTTCATACGGTGTCGTCTCAACGGAATTGCGTGGTGCCCTATTTAAAGTGAATGCGGTTGTCTCTAATGCCTAACCCATAAACGATAGTTGTAATTCGATAAGAGACATCATGGTATGCACCATATCCAATAGGGTGCAGTTATGATGTTCGGACACACCATCACAATATGGTGTTCCAGGCGGTATTAGTCGTGAAACAATTTCCACAATTTCTTAATTGTGTGCCAAACTCGTAACTCAGATATTCATCTCTATGATCATATCACAGACATTTTATCCTCTTGTCACGACGATCTTCAACTTCACTCTGAAATTACTTGAACCTTTCAATAATTCAGACTTGTGTTTCATCAAGTAAATATTCTCAGCATCTACTCAAATCATCTGTGAAGTAAGAACATAACGATATCCACTGCGTGCCTCAGCACTCATTGGACTGCACACATCAAATGTATTACTTCCAACAAGTTGCTCTCTTGTTCCATCTTACTGAAAACGAGGCCTTTCAGTCATCTTGCCCATGTGGTATGATTTGCATGTCTCAAGTGATTCAAAATCAAGTGAGTCCAAATGATCCATCTGTATGGACTTTCTTCATGCATATATACTAATAGACATGGTTCGCATGTCTCAATCTTTTCAAAAACGAGTGAGTCCAAAGATCCATCAACATGGAGCTTCTTCATGCGTTTTATACCAATATGACTCAAGTGGCAGTGCCACAAGTATGTGGTACTATCATTACTATCTTATATCTTTTGGCATGAACATGTGTATCACTACGATCGAGATTCAATAAACCATTCATTTTAGGTGCAAGACCATTGAAGGTATTATTCAAATAGACAGAGTAACCATTATTCTCCTTTAATGAATAACCGTATTGCGATAAACATAATCCAATCATGTCTATGCTCAACGCAAACACCAAATAACAATTATTCAGGTTTAACCCCAATCTCGATGGTAGAGGGAGCATGCGATGCTTGATCACATCAACCTTGGAAACACTTCCAACACATATCGTCATCTCACCTTTAGCTAGTCTCCGTTTATTCCGCAGCTTTTATTTCGAGTTACTAACACTTAGCAACCGAACCGGTATCTAATACCCTGGTGCTACTAGGAGTACTAGTAAAGTACACATTAATATAATGTATATCCAATATACTTCTGTCGACCTTGCCAGCCTTCTCATCTACGAAGTATCTAGGGTAGTTCTGCTTCAGTGACCGTTCCCCTCATTTCAGAAGCACTTAGTCTCGGGTTTGGGTTCAACCTTGGGTTTCTTCACTAGAGCAGCAACTGATTTGCCGTTTCATGAAGTATCCCTTCTTGCCCTTGCCCTTCTAGAAACTAGTGGTTTTACTAACCATCAACAATTGATGCTCCTACTTGATTTCTACTTTCGCGGTGTCAAACATCGCGAGTTGCTCAAGGATCATCATGTCTATCCCTGATATGTTATAGTTCATCACGAAGCTCTAATAGCTTGGTGGCAGTGACTATGGAGAACCATCACTATCTCATCTGGAAGATTAACTCCCACTCGATTCAAGTGATTGTAGTACTCAGACAATCTGAGCACATGCTCAACGATTGAGCTTTTCTCCCTTAGTTTGCAGGCTTAAGAAACTTGTCAGAGGTCTCATACCTCTTGACGTGGGCACTAGTCTGAAATCCCAATTTCAGTCTTTGGAACATCTCATATGTTCTGCGACGTTTCAAAACCGTCTTTGGTGCCACAATTTTAAACCGTTCAACATTACGCACTGAACTATCACGTAGTCATCAAAACGTGTATGTCAGATGTTCGCAACATCCACAAACGACGCTCGAGGTTCAGCACACCGAGCGGTGCATTAAGGACATAAGCCTTCTGTGCAGCAATGAGGACAATCCTCAGTTTACGGACCCAGTCCGCATAATTGCTACTATCAACTTTCAACTAAATTTTCTCTAGGAACATATCTTAGTAGAACTAAAGCGTAAGCTACGACATTATTTGCAAAGACCTTTTGACTATGTTCATGATAATTAAGTTCATCTGATTATTTAATGAACTCCCACTTAGATAGACATCCCTCTAGTCATCTAAGTGATACATGATCCGAATCGACTAGGCCGTGTCCGATCATCACGTGAGACGGACTAGTCATCATCGGTGAACATCTCCATGTTGATCGTATCTACTATACGACTCATGTTCGACCTTTCGGTCTCTTGTGTTCCGAGGCCATGTCTGTACATGCTAGGCTCGTCAAGTCAACCTAAGTGTTTTGCTTGTGTTCCGAGGCCATGTCTGTACATGCTAGGCTCGTCAACACCCGTTGTATGCGAACGTTAGAATCTATCACACCCGATCATCACGTGGTGCTTCGAAACAACGAACCTTCGCAACGGTGCACAGTTAGGGGGAACACATCTCTTGAAATTTTAGTGAGGGATCATCTTATTTATGCTACCGTCGTTCTAAGCAAATAAGATGTAAACATGACAAACATCACATGCAAATCATAAAGTGACATGATATGGCCAATATCATCTTGCGCCTTTGATCTCCATCTTCGAGGCGCGGCATGATCACCTTCGTCACCGGCATGACACCATGATCTCCATCATCATGATCTCCATCATCGTGTCTTCATGAAGTTGTCTCGCCAACTATTACTTCTACTACTATGGCTAACGGTTAGCAATAAAGTAAAGTAATTACATGGCGTTTTCATTGACACGCAGGTCATACAATAAATTAAGACAACTCCTATGGCTCCTGCCGGTTGTCATACTCATCGACATGCAAGTCGTGATTCCTATTACAAGAACATGATCAATCTCATACATCACATATATAATTCATCACATCCTTTTGGCCATATCACATCACATAGCATACCCTGCAAAAACAAGTTAGACGTCTTCTAATTGTTGTTGCATGTTTTACGTGGCTGCTATGGGTTTCTAGCAAGAACGTTTCTTACCTACGCAAAAGCCACAACGGTGATATGCCAATTGCTATTTACCCTTCATAAGGACCCTTTTCATCGAATCTGATCCAACTAAAGTGGGAGAGACAGACACCCGCTAGCCACCTTATGCATCAAGTGCATGTCAGTCGGTGGAACCTGTCTCACGTAAGAGTACGTGTAAGGTCGGTCCGGGCCGCTTCATCCCACAATGCCGCCGAATCAAGATAAGACTAGTAACGGCAAGCAAATTGAACAAATCATCGCCCACAACTACTTTGTGTTCTACTCGTGCATAGAATCTACGCATAGACCTGGCTCATGATGCCACTGTTGGGGAACGTAGCAGAAATTCAAAATTTTCCTACGTGTCACCAAGATCAATCTAGGAGATGCTAGCAACGAGAGGGGAGGAGTGCATCTACATACCCTTGTAGATCGCGAGCGGAAGCGTTCAAGAGAACGGGGTTGATGGAGTCGTACTCGTCGTGATCCAAATCACCGATGATCCTAGCGCCGAACGGACGGCACCTCCGCGTTCAACACACGTACGGAGCGGGGACGTCTCCTCCTTCTTGATCCAGCAAGGGGGGAGGAGAAGTTGATGGAGATCCAGCAGCACGACGGCGTGGTGGTGGAAGTAGCGGGATCCCGGCAGGGCTTCGCCAAGCGCAAGCGGGGAGGAAGAGGTGTCACGGGAGGGAGGGAGGCGCCAGGGCTTGGGGTGCTGCTCCCATGCGCCTCCCCACTATATATAGGGGTGGAGGGGGCTGGTTTCTTGCCCTCCAAGTCCATTGGGGCGTTGGCAAAGGTGGGGGAAAGAAATCCCATCATTTCCCTTCCCCACCGATTGTTATCCCCCTTTTTAGGGATCTTGATCTTATCCCTTCGGGATATGATCTTATTCCTTCTAAGGTGGGATCTTGGTGCGCCTTGACCAGGGGTGTGGGGCCTTGCCCCCACTACCCACGTTCATGTGGGTCCCCCCATGCAGGTGGGCCCCACTTCGGAACCTTCTAGAACCTTCCCGGTACAATACCGAAAAATCCCGAACATTTTCCGGTGGCCAAAATAGGACTTCCCATATATAAATCTTTACCTCCGGACCATTTCGGAACTCCTGGTGACGTCCGGGATCTCATCCGGGACTCCGAACGACTTTCGGATTTCCGCATACTAATATCTCTACAACCCTAGCGTCACCGAACCTTAAGTGTGTAGACCCTACGGGTTCGGGAGACATGCAGACATGACCAAGACGACTCTCCGGTCAATAACCAACAGCGGGATCTGGATACCCATGTTGGCTCCCATATGTTCCACGATGATCTCATCGGATGAACCACGATGTCGAGGATTCAATCAATCCCATATACAATTCCCTTTGTCAATCGGTACGTTACTTGCCCGAGATTCGATCGTCGGTATCCCAATACCTTGTTCAATGTCGTTACCGGCAATTCACTTTACTCGTACCGTAATGCATCATCCCGTGACCAAACACTTGGTCACATTGAG